>NW_013666499.1:114652-152892 GCF_000517525.1 Limulus polyphemus
AATTAAGCACAAAGCTACACAATGGGCTATCTGTTCTCTGCTCACCACGGGTATCGAAACCCGGTTTCTAGCGTTGTAAGTCCACAGACATACCGCTGTGCCACTGGGGGGCATTATCAGAAGCATTGTTTCCACACAGTATGATATTGAACTGTATTAGAAATTTCATAAAAATTATTTATACGTTTGTCATGCAAATAAAACTGACTGTGCTATACATAGTGTATTGTAATTATTAATACAAAATCAGTGACCAGTGAGTGTTTCTGTCCTAAAGATTTGTTCACAACAACAACTACGTTTTTGAAACAAGTTTAATATAATATTAATACAAGTAAAACCATTGCCTGATTTCATAGATATATTCTGTTATGTTCATATCACCAACATAAAAATCATATTATGATTAATACCACAAATAAATATAGTCAACATAAAATTGATGTATAACAACTACCTTGTTCACAATTTATTTTGAGATAAAACATCCAGTAAAAGTCATAGAATTCGAAAAGAATTGAACTGTAGAACTCAGACAGACTTCTTAATCAAAATTACTAAAAAACAGTATTTACCACGTTCTCCTTAAAACCTCTAATCGTGATTTCACTTTACCGCAAAATGTCCGAATATCCCAACTGCCACAACTACAAAGCATTCCTACACCAACATAAACGAAAACAACAGGTTCGTCAAGTGATACGTAGTATAGAGTTATTACTCGTGAGAAATAGAACCTATAGTCCAATAGAAGGCCCTTCTAGTGCTATTTTCACCCCAGCTGCGCCTTCCTCTTTTACACCGTTGAGGTGTACGTAGTGTTGAAAAGCTGTCCTTCTATGGTCATGAGTTTGTACATATCTCTGTATCACCCTTCCCCTTGGGTATGATTCACAATCCAAGAGGGTGACAGACAAAGAAATATAACTAAGTGAGCATAAGCTCTATGTAATTAGCGCCATGTCACGAACTTTAGCTTCAGGTCAGGATTAAGAAAGATCTATGACATTTTTATATAATTTTTATGAGATCGTTACTTCACTCTGTACATGCACGAAACGTTTTGAAAAGTTTTCCTGAATGTAATTGAATATATTTATACTTCTTTTTTGGTTGTAAAATCTGACAATTTCCACATGTGATCGAATTTGGCCAGAAGCAGTACTTCACTTTTTTATCCACATTCAAAACAGTTCTGGTTGGATTTCTGTGAATTAAGTTGTCAGGTTATTAAGCAATATTATATAATGCTGGTAATATCGCTATAACACTAATATGAAGGTAATGGGGAACTTGTCAAGTTACAAATATAGTCGTACTCTGACCAGCTCTGAGAAATTACAGTAACACTATGCAGTTCACAGTGACACTTTAGTGTGCTCGAACTACACTACGCGATCTTACGGTAATACGTTATCGTGTCCCAGTGACACAACGCAGTCTTACAGTAACACTTTATCTAGTCTAGTGACACTATACAGTCTTAAAATAACACTTTATCACTACACAGATTTAAAGTAACACTTTATCGTACTCTGGTGACATTATGTATTCTTACGGTAATATTTAATCATACTCTAGTGACACTGCACAGTTTTAAAGTAACACTTTATCGTACTCCGGTGACACTACATATATATATATACGCAGCCATACGGTAACACTTTATCGTGCTCTAGTGACATTATGTATTCTTACGGTAATATTTAATCATACTCTAGTGACATTACTTAAGCTTGTAGTAATATTTGATCATACTCTTGTGACAATACAGAGGCTTACGGTAATACGTGATCATGCTCTAGTGACAGATGTAACAGAGAAAGATTCATTCACCTCACGTGTTTATATAAGGCTTAGTAGTTTTATATTTTGGAGGCGTCAACCCGCTACTCGGTTAAAAATAGACACTCACGAGGGGGGGGGGGAATGCTGCCTATTGGTATCCCTCCTTCTTGTCAGCATTTCTAAATTAGGGATGGTTAGTCCTGATTCTTAGGGGTCTCTAGTCTGGCTGTTTAACCCATATGTCGCTTAAAGAGCCGTTTAGGTTCAAAGTACCATTATCATGATATATATTTGATCTTAGGAACATTGAACTCCACATTAGGTGTTGCTTGACATGGGTTAAAGAACTGTTGGTTTCCATGTCGTCGATATAGCAGTTAGGTCAGTTAACTTAAATTAAGTTTAAACCAATGCTGGCGAGTCTTAATCACAAGGTGAATAATCAACTGCTTTGGGCGTTTCATTGTTGAATGAAAAAATGCTTTTGAAATTAAAATAAATGTATTGTTTAATCCTTTAGTACAATAGGTCAGAACCTAATTTTACCAAATGTCATTGGAGGACAGGTCTCCCTAACCCCTTTCTACTACGCGAAACTTTAATTGAACTGATGGGGCCTAATGCTTGCTAAGGCTGGTACTGCCAACAGTCCTACGAAAACAGCTGCTTCTTAAATTGAGTGTTCTGAACAAGTAAAAGTAATTACTACGAATTTGTACTTTCAAAACATTTCATCATATGCGTAAATTGGCTGTTAGTAGTGGCGTCAAAATTAGTGATAGTGATTAAAGAGAAGTTTATGGTGAAAGAGCTTGCCACACAAGGTAGCTACCATGTGATGTGGATTATTGATTATATTAATTAGACTGATTACTTGACATTTAATTAGATTACATCATAATTTTCTACGTTAATTAAACATACTTTTTAAAATTCATCTCGCTCACCAAGATTAAATTTCTTCGTGGAGAAGATGAATATAACTACTTACTCTTGCAATATTTGCGTGTTAGCCATTCAAGATGATATTATCGTTCTGTTAAAAGCACGCTTATCGAGTGACTTATAACAGCAAATTTCGGACACAGGTTAATAACACATTACGTATAGTGTTGTCTTTCGCAATGTAAGCTTGTTGACCACGTTTCTAAGTAAATTTTCTTAATTACGTAAGATAGTTAAATGCATCCAAGAAGAGATAAAGGTTAATTTAAGATAAAAGCTTTTTTTATTCCTGTTATTGAACCTGTTACACACTAGTTTTTCGTTTTAAGTTGCTCTTCGCATTTATAATATATATTAATTAAACCTACAGTAAAGTTGGCACTAACTAATTTCAGTCTTGAAAAGGAATGCTTTACATTCGTACCCTCTAATTATGTGTTACAAATTAAATCTAAAATACAAGTGAATATGACAGTTCTACCTTATTTTTCTTAGTAACTAACATGTATTTTGTTTATAGTACTTCTACGGTTATGTTTCATGACTGTTCATATTTAACAGAAATACTTTCAACTTACTGTACAGTCGGCAACGAAAGGGTTGTTTTATGCTGAGTAATACACTTCGTTTTTTTTTTCGCCAACATCCATATGAACTAAAGACAATATTATCAAGTTTGATAAAACAAGATGAAACAGCTTTATATAGTTACTAATGATTAATTACAGTGAATCTAAAATGTTCTTGTAATTACTACGTTTTACCCAAGACACAGCCAGAACAAGTTATTTACTTTACTAATAAAACTTAACTACACTCTATAACTTCTGTTAAATAATGCCAGGCGTGGCCTAGTAGTTAGCGAGCTTGGACTGTTAATCAGAGCTAACGCTTCACGCTCGTTGCTATAAAATAACTCATTGCAGTCTGTTGCCGTGAGTATGGTATAAAAGACACGATTAAATCCCATCTTCAGTAAGTCAAGAGTAGTCCAAGAGTTGGCGGTGAGCGATGCTGACTAGCTGCCTTCCGTGTAGTGCATCAGTTCAAAATTAGAGACGGCTATATGTAGCATTGCGTGAAATTTCTGAAACAACTGAGTGTGTTAAACGTTTTAACAATATTATATAATATCCAATCTTACTTATAAAGATTAGAATTATTTGTTTCATCAGTTGGGCACCCTTGCTATTAACCATAAGCGTTAAATTACATTACACGCCTGGTAGTTTGAAGTGTAAAAATTGAAGTTAAGTATTTCGACGTATACACACGAACGAAGGGGTTAGCAATACATACCGCTAGTGGTTAAGTTTGAAAGTTTTCTGTTATGGGAGTTGTAGCAGTTTACTAAGTCTGCTTTCACTTTGATAATTGTAATCTGTTTTTATTTTGGGTACTTGAAACTCCTCTACATAATATATGTGATTTTGACTTCACATACAGATCTAATCGTATTTTATTCCATGCCTCGTACTGTACTTGGAACTAGTTTCTCCGTCGTCAGTTTTGCTCACTCCATTGGCCGTGATTCGCTCTATTGCCAGACACCAGTTTCCATAGTTACTCGGGCAAGCTCCTGCGAAGGACGACGAAGTCAATTTCAGACAAGACATCTTGACAAAGTAAATACAAATTTTCTATTGCACGTGCATGTCAGCTTCCAAGACCACAAGTAAACAAAGCAATGGCACTAAAACACGTTGGGGTTCCAAGGGGAAGGACTTGGGATATATCTTATCATATAGGGTTGTTGTGATTCCTATTTCTTCAGTTATCTTTCTCATAAAAGCAGCTTTTGATTTTAAAATATAACAGAAATTTTGTGAGCCTTCGCCAGCTTCAAATTCTTGTTTATTATCACGTCAGCGATATCAAGAAATATGCTCAGCTTCATCACAATGGCTGTTTGGATCAGAGGGTTCTCTTTTATAACCACAGTTTCTCATTCTGTATTGGCGTGTGGTTTGGAAGCCGTTGCTATCCCAAAGTCTCTATTGTGCGAGGTTTTCCGTTTCCTTCTTTGAAAAGTGGCGGCCTTTAATTAAACATCGTTTAACAATCCCGTCATACAAATATCTTTCTTCAAATCCTCCAGACATAAGTCTATTGTAACGAGAATGCATAATTAAATGATCAGGAATTCAGCTTAAACAAAAAGTGCTAAACATGTCGCCCGTGACGCTATAGCTTGCATGTGCGGCGACACATAACTTTAGCACATACAATTTGTTTTTATAAAATGTACTTATTTGTTGTTAAGTACAAAGCTACACAATGGGTTATCTGTGCCCCCTCCCCCACCGGGGTTATCGAAACCCGATTTTTAGTGTTACGAGTTACCCAGACTTACCGCTCAACCACCAGGGGACAAATGTTTTTGTATAAATTAACTGAAATGCAAGTAAACTTGAATCTCGACATAAGCCTATTATTTTGAGTTTCAAAATAGTAAGATATTTCATTGGTGTGAAGTTTGCGCAATATATATTGATTATACTACTATACTTATTTTGTGTGACATAACGTTTTTGAAGAACCGAATTGAAAGTTAATACATTTCTTTGTATTCTTACATTTATCCACTGTGTTTTGTCGTAAAGTTGGTTGAAGCAATGCTGAACACATCTGTTTTTAACCCACACACACACAGATATATATATATATATAGACATAGACGATGTTAATACACATTAAACCCGGAAACGTCATGTATCCCTCGCGCGATCGGAGTATTTCGAGTTGTTTCTTGCTCAACATTTTATTGTCAGTTATTATTATTATTCTCTATATCTATAGCGTAGTCCATCACTAAACTCTCGTACATTGGTGATTACTGGATTTAGCTTGAGTAAATATTCTTATATATTTACGATCGATATATTTACATAAAAAGGAATAACCATTGTTACTTTTTAAAATGGCAATAAAAATGTTATAAAATTATATGGTTTGTTTGTTTGCTTTTCAAATTTCGCGCAAAGCTACACGAGGGCTATCTGCGCTAGCCGTCCCTAATTTAGCAGTATAAGACTAGAGTGAATACAGTTAGTCATCACCAACCACCGCCAACTCTTGGGCTACTCTTTTACCAACGAATAGTGGGATTGACCGTCACATAATAACACCCCCACGGCTGAAAGGGCGAGCATGTTTGGTGGTGCAGGGATTATATGGAGAAACCAATTTCTTACTCTTCACTTAGAGATTACTTAGATTATACATATCCTGCTCTATAAATTACACAATGTTGTATGTTGAAAACATCAGCAGATATCAATAACATTATTGTGCATTATCTATTCACGTTACTAATTTCATTTGGCTTGGGTCTTACATATGTGTTTTTTTTATTGAGATTTGTTGATTTTTTCAGTTGTTTTCGGATATTCGCGCAAAGATTCACAAGAGCTATCAGAGTTAGCCGTTCCTAATTATAAACTGCTATTTTAGTGTGAAATCTAGTGAATAACACCCACCGAAAACCCTTGTCTCACCCTTATAACACATGCGCAGCCTCAAAGTGCAGAGCGCGAATATTGTTTGGCATCAACGGAACACGAACAACGGGCCCGTAAATCCATAGTCTACTTGGCCTGATTTGTTTATTATGCATAGCGTTAATAGAACAAAATTAAAAAGCCAAGGGAAATGCAATTCACCGCTTAGTTCGCCCTTTGTCTCTCTGAAGAACCACAATGATCTGGTGTAGAAGTTTCCGACTTTTTTGGGCAGGGAAAAGATATTGTATTCCTGTTAAGTCTCGAGACCTAACTGTTAGTCTGACATGTTTCGAACTAGCTAAATGTAGTTCATCCTCAAAGATGCGGTTAGTTTGGTTAGTTTGAAACATCTGAGGTTAAGAGTAAAGTCTTAGTACTTAAAAATAAAATATTTTTTTATGCACAAAGAGCATTGAAACACTATTACATCAGTTATGTTGCGTGAGTCGGCTATTAGACACTTCAAATCAGTTATGTTGCGTGAGTCGGCTATAAGACACTTCAAATCAGTTATGTTGCGCGAGTCGGCTATCAGACACTTCAAATCAGTTATGTTGCGTGAGTCGGCTATAAGACACTTCAAATCAGTTATATTGCGTGAGTCGGCGATAAGACACTTTAACTCAGCTATGTTGCGTGAGTCGGCCATAAGACACTTCAAATCAGTTATGTTGCGCGAGTCGGCTATAAGACACTTCAAATCAGTTATGTTGCGTGAGTCGGCTATTAGACACTTCAAATCAGTTATGTTGCTTGAGTCGGCTATAAGACACTTCAAATCAGTTATGTTGCGTGAGTCGGCTATAAGACACTTCAAATCAGTTATGTTGCGTGAGTCGGCTATTAGACACTTCAAATCAGTTATGTTGCGTTTGTCGGCCATAATACACTTCAAATCAGTTATGTTGCGTGAGTCGGCTATAAAACACTTCTACATCAGTTATGTTGCGTGAGTCGGCTATAACAAAGACAGCAAACACACATCTAGCCCATCACACTGGTACCTTTATCAGACATTTACATGGACGTACTACAATGTCAGTCAACATAAGTTCCTAACCTCAACAGAAAATCTATTTCTAGACTTTCACGGGTTACACTCGTTTCCTTTATCATTCATATCTCTTATTTCACCGTTCTATCACCCAAATAAATGTCCGATGAACTGTTGATTCAAAAACGTTGAGAAAAGTTCACACCCTGTGACTTTCTCCCTCTCCCTTGGAACTCAGAAATAAGCTCGATGGTTTAAAATTTGGGATTCGATCATTGTTGTGAGCAGTACATAGATAGCCCGTTGTATAGCTTTGTGCTAAAACAAACAGAACAAAATAACTCTCACCTTTTAACTTATGTTTTAATTAAGAGTCTAGAATTTATCATATTAAAAGTCAGTTAATGATATAAGAATTATCACATCATCAATGACGAGTAAATCAGGTTAGTATCCTACTTTTAATATGAGAATTGATTTAATATCTTATATTAATTTACATATAGTAAAGTGTCTGATCAATGAAATTAAGGTAATGTATGCTTAATATAACACATAATATTCTAATCCAACATGGACTTAGGCTACTAAATATAATTATTAATTCCTGTCTCAGGATAGCAGCCTCTGATATTAATTTTTACAACTCCAATCCCCTCACTTGATGTTACAGCGAAAAGCAATTGGCTCGTGGAGCCTGTGAATCATTGTGTTGAGTTTACAACAGTAAAGATTCATCCCCAAACCAGGAAGTTTTAACTTACCAAGTTACTTCGATCTTTAATAGTAAATATATTTGTTAATCTATGCTCTGCTTTACATTTTTCTAGTATTAACTTTTTTAGGTTTCCCTAGGTATTGAAAAATACATTTTAAAACTTTCATTACTCCATGAACTATATTTGATAAACAAGTATCAACTGTAAATACTAAATTACATCGTAAAAATAATACTACGAAATTAGTCATTGTTAAATCATTTATATGAATAAACATACAGCATATGTATTTCCACAAAAAAAAAGAAATATTAAAAGTTTTTTGTTCCTTTCCTGATTGAAAAGCTCCCCAGTGGCATAGTGGTATGTCTGCGGACTTATACTGCTAGAAACCGTGTTTCGATACCCATGGACAGAGCACAGATAGCCCTTTGTGTAGCTTTGTGCTTAATAATAAACAAACAAACAAACTGATTGAAAAATAACAAAAAACACAAAAATAAATTTAATGAGTGAATATTTCTGTGATTTTGAGGTTGTGTAATTATTTGGGTTTTGTAAAAAATTAACTCTTAGAAACTTAAGAGTCGGTTGCAAACTAAAGGCGCATGTGCAACAGAAGACCAAATACTTTAGGTTGTTTTTCCATTTCGTTATAAAAATAAAGATATATCAGATTAGCACAAGACCTTCGTTAATCTTTATACGCTAAACAACTGCCCAATTACTTTACTGCTTAATATATAATTTTATATTTAAGAAATAGAGGTGCCAGTCACTTTCTGCTTATACAATTGTCACCGCAGAACAGTGCGATATAAAACATACAAACGACATTTACATTTGTAGTAGGTCGAGAAGTCTCTATATGTAGTTGCTAATTTAGTTTCTTCACGAAAACGTGAATTTCAGCAAAGAAAAGATTACGTAGAGGCCTAATCTATTATTCTATTCGCTGCTTCCGCTGCGGCAGAGATATTTCGCTAAATTCACAGCTCATCATGTTTGTCCGCTGAATAATAATAGATATTTAACTGAAACGGTATGTTACATGTTATTCAAAAACCTAAAATAATTTATGTTATTAGTGTCGAGTAAAAGACTATACAAAAAGTCTCCAAATGTATAATAAACCTAGAATTAGCAAACCATTAAGACATATTCAAGTGCATTTTCTCCAGAGATCCAATAAAGCCGTTTAATTTATGTTAACAAAACAAACATTTAACATAGAGGGTACGATGAATTAGTAGTTTAACTTAAAAACTGTTTAGTGTAGATAGTATTAGTAGTAGATAGAAGAAGGACCCAAGAATGACAATGGAGTCAGGGCAAGCCGACCCAATCTGCCCAAATTTGATGAACAGAAAGATGACATGGATGCTTTCCGGGAGAGATATGAAAGATTCGACCAAATTCAGAACTGGGGCAAAGGCGACTGGGCAGTCTCTCAGCCCACTTCTCACAGGAAAAGTATATGCAGGCATGACGTCAGAAGATGCCATGGATTATGACAAATTAAAAGTAGCTTTACTGAAACGATTTGAACTTACTGAAGAAGGTTTTTCGTCGGAAGTTCAGAGGAGTCAAACCTGACACTGGAGAAACTGTATTTCAGTTTGTGGCACGTCTACGGCGATACTTCACCGGATGGACTGACATGGCCAAGTGTCAAAATAGTTTTGAGGGACTGGTAGATCTACGAATACGAGAACAGTTAATGATCACGTGTTCAACTGACATGTCACTGTTCCTAAAGGAGAGAGTACCAAAAGACATAGACGAGATGATCAAGCTAGCAGAACAGTATGTGGAAGCCCATGGAGGGAGTATAACTGGCAAGGTCAAAAATATCCAGTTAAATTTTGAAACCAGTGATGGCTGACCAAAAGCAAGGGTCTACCAAAGGTGACAGGAGGTTAATAGACAGAAGAGAGAAGAGATGCTATCTTTGTTATAAAATGGGACACATTGCAAAGGAGGGGAAGTCCATTACCAGCAAACAACGGCATAAATCTCAACATAAAGCAGCTGGAGCTATTTAAAAAGAAAGTGCTGGTAAGAAACTAGAAAAGAGTGACTGGCATTATGGATGCTACTGCCAGAAGAAATAGAATCAAGAAAATACGTCAGATTCACCACAGGAAGGAAGTACCAATTCCATAATTGATCAGTGCACGAGTAATGGTCAGCTCAAGTTAGCAAACGGATCAACAGTGCCAATAGTGTTTGGAGCGTGAGACAAACATCGAAAGGCGATACCACATCACAACATGCCAGTAAGTGAGGGATATGTTGGGGACAAGAAAGTGAAGGTCCTGCAAGACATCGAAAGGTTATACGAAATCACAACATGCCAGTAAGTGAGGGATATGTTGGGGACAAGAAAGTGAAGGTTCTGCAAGACATCGAAAGGTGATACCAAATCACAACATGCCAGTAAGTGAGGGATATGTTGGGGACAAGAAAGTGAAGGTTCTGCAAGACATCGAAAGGCGATACCACATCACAACATGCCAGTAAGTGAGGGATATGTTGGGGACAAGAAAGTGAAGGTTCTGCAAGACACTGGTTTTAATAGTGAAGAAGTGAGAACCAGTATAGTATCTGATGATCAGATGACAGGCAAGATATGCCTGTGTGGGCTAATTGATGGGACAGAAAGAAAGTTTTCAATAACAAAAATAAATGTGGATACTCCATATTATATAGGAGAACTTGAGGTCATGTGTATCAAGGAACCGCTATATGACTTCGTGATATGAAACAGGTAGTAGAAATTTGAAGGAAGTGCAGAAGAAAGACCCTTCACCACAGAAACTTCGGGACAGTGCCCGAGAGAAAGTCAAGCACAAGACAAAGAGGAAAGAGACTTACAAAACAGAGAACTGGAAAGGAGTATTGAACCAGACCTATCAAAACAGTTTCACTGGGAAAGCCAAACCCAAAGACAGTCAGAAGCACTTCTATAACAAGAAGATCAAGGGTTGACATTCCAAGGTCGGACAGATGATTTTAGTACTGCTACCTACAGACAACAACAAACTCACCTGGTATTTAACATTTTCCGAATATATATATATATTATTTTGAAAATCAGTGGAGTGCGTGCTGTTCATTTTTTTTTAAATTTATCACCAAGAAGTCACAGATACCTACTGTAGAAGAATCCTTAGCCCAACACACCCATATATTTACTTACTATATATACAAACTAAAAAAATAAGTTTCGTGACATTGACGAAATACCGTAGAAAACTTAAAGAATTTAACCAAACTGAATCTCGTTTCTACGACGACTCAAAAATATCTACTTTTTATCCATACTCTCGAACGCTTGTAAACTAGAGCATCTGCTGTAAAAAACCACACACAAAAAAAAACACATTGAAGAACAAATAATATAGTAATCAAATTTTTATTTCGTTTTAATCAGCTATACCAGAAGAAGTTGCAATGATTTTTGCCAAACCTTTTATGGAAAGTTTGGTTGAGTCTATGTGTTATGGTTAACACACTTTCGGCTTACTATAAGTTCCAACCAAATAATGCATACAAAATCCTAACACATTTCTTGTAATTATACTTTAAAGAATCAAAATTGTAGTTACAAATATTTTAACGATTAAAGCAATAAATACCAGGTTTATCTCGCGATTCAGTTACACCCATTCATAATAAAGCAAGCAGTGAGGTCTTTTGTCAACCAATAACATTGGTTTTAGGTTTAACGTAATAATTCCAAACGTCCGTCTTGTAACAGTAATGCCCTTTCAGTTCGTGATAATGTCTGAAACGTCATCCTCTCTTTAGCAGTATTCATTCAGGACAAGTATAATTCAGCAGCCCGAAACATCGCTCTTTTTAAATAGCATTCATTCAGATAAACACATAATAAAGGACCGAATCGTCGACTTTTTTGAATAATTAAATATTGTTAAGCATATTATAGTTGGCAACAGCGTCGCTTTCTCTTTATTAATATTCATTCAGATTCAACATGATACAGTGGACCGAAACGTTGTCTTTTTCACCTTTAACACTCCACAAATCAAAATGTTGTGCTAAGTGTTACTTAAAACAGATTGTTTGTAACAAATTATACCAATTATCACTAAGCCAAAATTAATTACAAACTAATATATTACTTAGAAAAAGCTGATTATAGTGTGGTTTCTATCAAATAGATTGTGAATAGTATATTTTATTGAATATTTATATATAAAAAACTACAAAAATTAACAAAATGAAACATTTTGATTTATCAGTAAATAATTTGATGAATCATTTTAAAATTATTGACAATTTCTAAGTGAAGTTTTATCACATTGTGACCTGAAAAAACAACTTGTATACCAATCATGATGACGATATTAGTATTACGATCCAAATTAAATCTCGATCTGCGCTTGCGTTCCTTTATCGTCGGCCAATGAAATCATAAGGTTTGTCTTTATGCTTCAGAGCGATCACTGGGTTTTGCGATAGATCAGCCTGCACAGGGCTACATGGTTAACTGGCTGAAACTGTGGCAGTGGTGTAGAACACGGGGGAACTATCGGCCATTGAGCATGACCGAGCCCTATCCTGCTTACAACGATGAGGTATTTTCTTTTATGTTGTTAGATAAAATATTCAAATAGTTGTAGTGGTTCAATTATTAAAATTACCGATTTCAAGATATTATACAGTTCTAATCCAATAACTTGTTGCTCTTATATTAAATGTGATCAAGTATTACAGTTCTAAAACATGTGATCTAGTATTACAGTTCTAAAACATGTGATCTAGTACTACAGTTCTAAAACATGTGATCGAGTATTACAATTCTAAAACATGTGATCGAGTATTACAATTCTAAAACATGTGATCGAGTATTACAGTTCTAAAACATGTGATCAAGTATTACAGTTCTAAAACATGTGATCTAGTACTACAGTTCTAAAACATGTGATCGAGTATTACAGTTCTAAAACATGTGATCAGATATTACAGTTCTAGAGTAAGAAACAAAGACTTTCGTTTTTACAACTCCTTTAGAATTTTACAAGTTTGGAAAGAAACACTCATGTTATGTGAAAAAGGTCTGGAGATGTTATCAGTAGTCTGCGTTCATAATGATAAAATTATAATCAGTAAGAAAGCGCTAAAACAGTCCTGATTGGACATTGTTCTGTATTAGTGATGTCATGAGGTTAGATCGAGAATGAAATATTTCTGTTAGGTTATCTTTTATTTATTATCAAATCACTGACAATATGATAATAGAACTTTTAAGGGGAGTCACAGTTTGTATTAGAATTACTAATATCTTGATTTTTATAAAATGATAAAGTAAGATAAGAGAAAAAGTTGTGAACTGTAATAGTTTTGTTGGGTAGTATGTAAATACAATTGGATCATAAAGCAAGTGACTGTTAAGTACAACGTATGATATTGTAAACTTTAAAAGGCAAGAGATGAAGCACAAAGTAGGGCAGTGTTAAAGTAAAATATAAGGTATTGTTTTAAGTTATAAAAGGCAGGTTATTAAATTTAACAGATTGAGCAATGTTAGAGTAGAATATCAAGGTTATTAACAGACTCAAATGCAGTAAATTATAATAGACAATAAATTAGAATGAGTAGATTTGTGTTAATGAATGACAGAAAAGTAGAAAATGCGATAGAGTGGTGATGAAATGAAATATGCAGGATGGTGGTTAAGTGTAACAGGTAGAATTATGGTAAAATGTAAGAGATAGGGGGATCGAGCGTGGCCCAGTAGTTAACGTGTCGTACCATGGATCTACAGGTCTTCCATTCTCGTCCCATTACCTAAATATATATATATATATATATCGCAACGCGCTTTGGGGTGAGACAAGAGTAGCCCAAGAGTTTACAGTTGGTGATGTTGACTAGCTGTCTTCCTTCTAATCTATCAGCAAAAAAACTAGAGAAAGCTAACGAAGATAGCCTTTGAATAGCTTTGTGCGAATATCCGAAAACCCAAACAAACACACATTCAAATGTTATTACTGCCACATCATCCCAGCTATTGAAATATGTATGGGAACACCTAAAAAGCGTCATTGTATTTTTGAATAGTAGTTTATATTCCTCAGATAAGCTCTCTTTTTCAAAACAGTCTAATCATTATTGTAAGTGCTAGATTCGTCCACGTTTATTTCTATAAATATTCACAGTTACTAATAAAAAATAGTTTTTATTTGCTAAAGTGAACAGCTATTTTACTTTCAAGACAATGCTTATCAAATTATTCAAGAATAAACAAAAATTAACATTCTCTAAATGCATATTATAGAGTAGAATATATTCTCAGATCACCCCAACAAGAGATACACGCTTTGCCAAACTTTACTGGAAAGCCGTCTATCAAGCAAAAACAAAACTAAAACTACAGTTTTCTTCACTTAATAATGTGAGAACCACGCTGAAGGTCATATTTCAGTTTCCGATAGTGCTAACTTTGTAAGTTTTTACACCTTCCGGGCAAGTAAAGTGATGGGTTATAAATCAATATGGATAGGATTTCCATGGCAACTTGAGATCTGATGTGAAAAGACAGGTGTTTGATGAAAATTGTGAGCCAAGATTCTTTGCAAGGAACATCTTGTCTGGCTGGAGACACGAATCAACCAGTAGAATAAGCTGACGTCTACGGAACGACTCCAAATGCTGGAGAACTAAATGATATTTTAGTGATGAAAAAATTGTACAATTAGGATATGCTGTAGCTAACAGGTTAATATATATATATATATATACTAGTTGGAGTACCCGTCTGTTGGACGGGTGAAATAAAAACTCGTTTGTAACAAGATGAGAAATTGGGCTTTTATTTATCATTTTTCTTAAGATAATAAATATTAAAAGTGCAATAGAAATACATAAAGGTACCAATACAGTAAAGAAAGACATGTGGTTTTGAAGAATTCTAACAATATTGATTACATAGTTTATTTTAATGCTGAGGGACATATAATATTGGTAGTTTTCCGAAATTAGATATTAACTTATATGGGGGGGGGTCCAAATCCTTCTCCTATGACCTTCCTCATGTCATCCTGTATTGCTGTGATCAAGCCATGTGGAAGGTTTTAAGGAATAGACACACACATATTGACGTTTATTTATATAGCTAGATATCTGAAGCAGTGTATACCACGAAGTTCTTGTATTCTGAACTAACACCAATAGTTTACAACATATGAATTTGAATTGCTCACTTTTCATTGTTCATTTCTCAGATCAGTGAGCGTGAGCTCTAAGTCCACAAATTACCCTGTAACCTGATTCTTGAGATTCTATCTCTCTGTACTGGGATCCATAGTTTTCCTTGTAACCGATTCTTATGATTCTATCTCTCTGTACTGGGATCCATAACTTTCCTTGTAACCTGGTTCAACCTTTCATTAGGCCTTCGTTTATTGTTATTTTCTGATCGTCTACTATAGTTTCACCACACTGAAACTTTATTTAGTGTTATCCTGGGAATGGTCAATATAAACGTCAGAGTTTGATCTATCTATCTACTTGTGATTATCTGTTTGACTGTCGCTTATCCAAATTTTAACCAAATAAAAATCATTGGCTGTTTCTAGTACGTGTTTTTTGAACGATCTATATTTTCTAGATCGTTTAATTTCAAACTGTATCAATCATAATTAGAATAAAACAACTGTGGCCGTATACCCAAGTAAATGTATACACGATTAAGTTGTAAGATTTAGAACACCCCCGTTTACACCAGTGTTACAGTCTCTTTCAATACACTTTATATACAGCAACTGTGGGCATATAGTAACTATTAACGCTTGGAGACGGCTTGAATGGGTAATGTAGAAAAACTTTAATATAAGTTTACCATAACAGCAAATGTACAACGTTTTGTCATCACCAGCTTCTCCAAGCGTTATTAGTCTCAAAGTGGGTTCCTCGTCATCGAATATAGTGACTATGTAAATGTATGTGCCAACAAGAGTAGTTTATAAGGTATCGAAAATTGTCTTTAAACCAGTCATACAGACTCTTTCAATACACTATAATGAACAATTTAGGTCAAAATATGGTCTGCTAGAAACGTTTTAAAAGTTGGAAAAAAGAAATAAACTACCTTTTAAAAGACTAATACAAGTATCTAATGTTG
Source organism: Limulus polyphemus (assembly GCF_000517525.1). Lineage (NCBI taxonomy): Eukaryota > Metazoa > Arthropoda > Merostomata > Xiphosura > Limulidae > Limulus > Limulus polyphemus. The sequence goes on from NW_013666499.1 coordinate 130,754, forward strand.
TGATGGTATAAACAGAAGAAGGTAAACTAACCTTTTTGGTAGTTGGGGTCCAAGCAGGGCAATGGCATGGTAGGTAATGAGGATGAAAGAAAAGGTGGATAACCGCTATATTCTTCAAGTGAGGAGTGGTTTATACTCGACTACACAACTGAGAGTGTCTCTGTACGATGGAAACTACACACAAGCTGTTTCAGGTATTTAGACTTCGAAATTAACCTTATCCAAAACAGTACGAGTAACTCTGGAATATTTTATCTGCATAATTGAATAATTACACTTACACATTAAGTTACATAACTGAATAATTACACTTGCACGTTAAGATACATAACTGAATAATTACACTTGCACATTAAGATACATAACTGAATAATTACACTTACACGTTAAGATACATAACTGAATAATTACACGTACACATTAAGATACATAACTGAATAATTACACTTGCACATTAGGATACATAACTGAATAATTACACTTGCACGTTAAGATACATCACTGAATAATTACACTTGCACATTAGGATACATAACTAAATAATTACACTTGCACATTAAGATACATAACTGAATAATTACACTTGCACATTAAGATACATAACTGAATAATTACACTTACACATTAAGTTACATAACTAAATAATTACACTTGCACGTTAAGATACATAACTGAATAATTACACTTGCACATTAGGATACATAACTGAATAATTACATTTGCACGTTAAGATACATAACTGAATAATTACACTTGCACATTAGGATACATAACTGAATAATTACACTTGCACATTAATTTACATAACTAAATAATTACACTTGCACATTATGATACATAACTGAATAATTACACTTGCGCATTAAGATACATAACTGAATAATTACACTTGCACGTTAAGATACATAACTGAATAATTACACTTGCACGTTAAGATACATAACTGAATAATTATACTTGCACGTTAAGATATATAACTGAATAATTACACTTGCACGTTAAGATACATAACTGAATAATTACACTTACACATTAGGATACATAACTGAATAATTACACTTACATATTAAGTTACATAACTAAATAATTACACTTGCACATTAGGATACATAACTGAATAATTACACTTGCACGTTAAGATACATAACTGAATAATTACACTTGCAAATTAAGATACATAACTGAATAATTACACTTGCACAATAAGATACATAACTGAATAATTACACCTACACATTAAGTTACATAACTGAATAGTTACACTTGCGCATTAAGATACATAACTGAATAATTACACTTGCACAATAAGATACATAACTGAATAATTACACTTACACATTAAGTTACATAACTAAATAATTACACTTGAGCATTAAGATACATAACTGAATAATTACACTTGCACATTAAGATACATAGTTACACTTGCACGTTAAGATACATAGTTACACTTGCACGTTAAGATACATAATTTCATATTGCTGCATAACGAATAACTTAATCTTCTAATAAATTGTCTGGTAAAATCGATTGCACTTGAGCTCGAACTGCTGAAATGAAGTGGAAACATGTTGATATCGCAGTCTTAAGCTCCTTAAATTACTTTAATGTCAATATACCGCGCGCGCGCTCAAGAACTCGCGAGTTCAAGTTACGTTCTAGGAACCAAATCACTTTCACTGTCATACAGAAAACAAATATCAAAAATAAAATTAAAAACTCGCTGACAGCTGACACATGTGACATCAAAATTTGATATATTTTTCGCTGAATGTAGCGTTTTGTTCTGTTAAACAGGTATTTATTTTCAAAATACAAAGTGAGCATTTCAACTAAATTGCTAGATGTCGCCCTCTTTTCTTAAAATAGGATGTTTTTATATGTACTTCACATCATTTTATTGTGTGGTTCAACCAGCTTTTGTTTTACTTGTGGATAATTGTACAAAACATGTAGCAGTCAGAAATAGCATAGTATATTTAAAACATTGAATTTATTTAATTAATAACGGAGTGCCCAGTAAGAGTAATAATGATAAAAAAATCCAAAAATTGTAATAAATTCTGCATAACAACTTGAAGTCAGAACATGAATAGATACTGATAGAAAAATGGGAACTTTGCGATCATTTGAAATGTAGTGATGAGAAACTTAACGCTAATAAATAATCGTCTGTAATCAGCAAATAAACTCAATAAAATTATCTAAAACTCTTCTACGATCTTACATATATTGGGAACGGTGGTATCTGTCCGAATGTTCGTCTGTCTCCTGTTTGAAAAGCTGCGCACGCAGGCAAAGCTGAACATTCACTTTTGAAATGAAGGAAGAACAGGCATGATTAATGTTGATGCCAAATTTTATTTCGCAATCAGGATATTCTGCACTAAACTGTTAGGAATTAATCACACTATCGTTCACATTTTAAAATGTGACGTACCTTAACGAATAAAAACGCATATTTACCATACGTTATTGTTGAGCTGCTCTTAGCATGACTGAAATGTTCAACAATTACTTTTCGCGGTCGGTGGTATAAGTGGCTCAGAACTTTGGCTCTGAGTGCAACCAAGAGTACAACACAATAAACCCTTTTAAAGTCTATGAAATAATTTAAATTGATAGACTAACTTAAACTTTTCCCGTCGCTGGGGACGGGTACTTTTGCTTGTACTTAATATTTAAAGAGTCATAGTTTTGAAGAGTGCTAAGAGAATTAGAATTTGTAGATGGTTTTCCAGCAGCTATTTATAGACTGATAACTAAACGTTTCCGAAAAATACACCTCATGGTGGTAAGCTTAGAAGTAATATATATAAGATATATGTATGTGTGTGTGTGTGTATGTACATACAAGGGCGGCGATAAGAGGGCTTGGTGGGGCTGAGATGCACCAAAATCTTAACCCTTAACCTCTTCTGTAGCTCTCTCAGTAAATGAACAATGCTTACTGTTAAAACTGTTTCACTTATTAAATACTACAGTATATGTGCTTACAAGATGTAACACATCTCATCTTCTTCTGGATTCGGTCCATGTTTTAGACCAGGGAAGTCCATTTGCAGCGTAAACCTCTTATTCCCTCTCTGGAATTGTTATTTTGGTTGCACTTTTAGTGAATCCTTGGTAATAACCCTTGTTACATTGTTGTTGCATTAGTCACAGTATGTTACATTTTGTCCACTGTCCGCAGTTTTAATTAACATTCCCTTCTTGTGTCATGTCCAATTCATGGGGTAATATTAACTTGTATATTCCACTAGCTTCTCTTATGTATGATCGCACTATTAGTCCGTGTTCACAATACAGTTCCACTTAGCAGTCATACACACACAATCCTATTTTTACATATAAAACCCTTTTAAAATAGAGCTACGTTTTACAAGATGTAAAGTTCAGACGCCTCAATATTTTGTCTATCCCGCTTCAGACCTCTCACTGAGAAAAATCTGGCACTACCACTATGTGTATGTATGTGTCTTTGTAAATTACGAGTTTCTAATATTTAACAATCTTTAAAGCACGTCTGATATAAAAGAGTATAAGTGACTGTCCTTCCATTTTCGTTATTAGAAAATGAAAGTTTAATTATTGTCTTTACGAAGATGTAGTTCAGATTCTTCTGTATGTTAACCGGAATATACTGCTTCTTGTTATGGAGGCAGTTCTTAGGCACTTCCTTTATCAAATATACTCATGATACATTGGCCGAAATGTTAGGATGCTTTGTAACAAATAAGATCGTTATTACTAAGATGTAATACAAATGCACTTAGCGCTGTCAAACTGAAAAATGCATCTTATATTAAACATGTGCATATGTAATTTGTATAATTAGACAGGTTCTATGGACATCATGAACGATTAATTAGAACATCAAACAATTTTATGAGACATCCGTAGAAAGATGTGTAATTCTACATTTCATTGATCACAACAAAACCTTATCAAAACATATATAATGACCAAATATAACATCCAATTATTATAAATAGCTTCTGTAACCTTATATCAGTTCATAGTAAACATTCAGTACTTGGTTGGTGTTCCTAGTACTCTAATGACCTCCAGAAGGCGACGTGGCATGCAGTCGATGAGGTTATTGATATAATCCACCGTGATATCACCCCAACTTGTCACTAGAAAACGTTGCAACTCAGATACAGCAGCTAGCTTAGGGTCATGGTTAGCAATTTCCCGTCTCAGTTCTGCCCAACAGTACTCAATGGGATTACAATCTAGAGACTTTGCTGGCCATGGCAATCTTGTAACGTCCTCCTGATCGAGATTATCGTAAACAATACACACACTGTGGGCAGTGACCTTGTCATCCTGGAACATAAAGTTATTGCTAAACCTTGCCCTAGCATATGGCAGAAATACCGTCTCCATGTGATGCCTGTAGGAGGCGCCATTGACGTTTCCCTGGAGGATATGAAGAGCATTTTTTTCCAACATGATGAATAACTGCTCATACATTTATTACATCACCTCTTGTGTGTTCCATATGGAAAGACAGTCTTTTATCAGCTTTAATAAGCCGGAAACAGGACTCCTCTGAAAAGGTGACATGTCACCGGTGTCCTAACTGTAAGTTGGCATGCTGTCCTGCTCAAGTAACACAGTGACGGCATTGAATTATGGTTAATATCGGTTTGCTGATAGCTCTTCTTGCAAAATAACCTTGTTTGGTCAGTCTCCAGTTCTTCTGGATACCCTGGAATGAATGTGGCATAAGGCGTTGATAGTTTTTCGACCGTGACGTGTTAACCTGATCCAACCATGGTCATCTCAGGGAGTAGTTTTTCGGCGTCTACCAGTAGACTTTCCTGGAACAACATTTCCTATAGTCCGATGACGTTTCAGGATTCTGGGTACAGTACACTGAGAGTACCCTATTGTTCTGGCAATGTCTGTTTGCTTCATACCATTTCTGGACAGTCGAATAATTTGACGCCCTATAAGTTCTGGCACGTGAAGAAGCATGATTATGTACCAAGTATATCTTTTTACACAAAACAGGTGTACGTGTATGTTTTGACGAACAAATGATCAAACCAACTTATAAAGACCAGAATAAGAACTCGTACATGTTTCTCCAATCTTACGCGACCTTCTCTGTTACTACTCAGGCATTTACTCAATAACTACTCCATGCATATAGACATTAATATCAACATAAAACAGCATGCAAGCATTTTGATCAAGACATTATATCAGAAAGATACGTGGCTCAGTGGTTAGCAAGCTGATTTCAATCCTATGTTTTACATACGTTTTGTTAATCACAGATGTTCAAACTCGTATTCAAGCTCACTTTCTTGACTATTCAAAATATTCAAACATTAAGTTCGCATGTGAATTGAAAAACTGAATATAATATGATTATAAGAGCACTGTCTCACTGTTGATTGCTATCATATGCCCAGATATACTGGTTTATACCTATTTTTTCAGTGTTTTGTTCCTCAAGTCCTTAAATGAAATTCGATAGTTGTGTTAACCATTAGGGCATATAAGATTGCCAGTTCTGTTTTTGCCTTTAACTATGAAAAATTAATACCGTGTTCAACTTATTGATTCAAAAATCAAGAAGACGTTGGCAACATTTATGAAAAACGTCTTTGTTTGTTTAGTTTGCTCACGCACAGCTACATAAGGGCTAACTGTGCTAGCAGTCCTGAATTTTGATAAACTAGAAGGTAAGGAAGCTAGTCAATAACGCCAACCACAAACTCTTGAGCTACTCTTACATAATAGTTGACCATCGTTCTTATAACGCATCCATAACACATTAGTGCAAAGCTCGCTTTTGCGTAACAGGACATGAACCATGAACTCTCAGATTCATAGGCCAACATACTAACCACTAGGCTACGCTTGGCGTGAACAAGGAAAAAAAGGTCAACTACAAACTGCAGAAGGTAAGCCTGTAGCATTATACTGGTGAATTCCAAATACACTTCTCTTAAACCACAAGAACTAGGTATTTCTTGTTCGGTACAAATTTCACATATTTCATATCATGCAGCAAATTTGAGTTGAAAGCTCTTTTCAGGACAAAATGTAGAATCACAAAAATGCAGTGCTCTTTGCACTGTATAATGTTGTGTTGTAAACTTGTAAATTAACAGAAACGTTGTATTATTTCACAACACAAATTATTCAGAAACACAGACTTGTATCAATTATAGCACAACTGATTGAAGTGACGTTATAGATCCACGAAGTGGTACCAGACGGCCGGAAATTGTAATGCCGTCGTGACAGTTGACGACAGAAGCTTTCTGCTGCCAAAGAGCACATAGCTAGATGTCACATGACAACACAGTTCCAGTGTTACTCAACAGAGTGTATTGCTAGGAATAATAGTTCCATTAAGTGGCATCAGAGAGAACTACTGTCTTAGAGGAGGGGTGACATCATAATTTGATAACAGAGGGCCTGTTACAATTGGCACACAGAGTTACTAAGGTTCTATAGGCGAGCAGTGTTACTAAGGTTCCATAGCTGAATTGTGTTACTAGGGCTAGTGTTTCTATAGGCGGATGGTGTTACTAAGGTTTTGTAGGCGGATGGTGCTATTAAAGTTCTGTAGGTGGATGGAATTACTAGGCATATTGTGTACGTTTCACAAAAGCAGACAATGTTTCTATAAGCGGACAGTGTTGCTATACTTTCGTATACAGATTTCAAGTTGTCTCAACTTATGTTTATAGTTTTATTTGTTTAACTGTATTACATGTGTTTTACAAAGACGATGGTGTTACTAGGTGGATTCCGTTACTAAGGTTCTACAGGCAGATGGTATTACTTGGTAAATTGTGTTACTAAGGTTAGTGCTGCTAGGAGGATGGTGTTTTTATAAACATATAGTTCAATAGGATAGGATAATAAGCTTATCATACGGTGTCTCAACATGTGATTACGTCATCAACATTGTATTTTTCTCTTCCAGATTATGTGTCCTAAAACGTTACAAGTTAAACCATTATTTTAACGAGGCATCTATTATAACACTGTTACATATGTTAGTTTCTATCAGACATACTGTCTTAGTTTATCCATTATTTGGACGAGGGGAATATTACAGCATAGACGATAATTTACTTTACTTACCTTTACTATTATCTCTCCTGAAAGGATTTTATCATACCTAATGTTTCGTTTTTATATATATATTTAATGAGACAGTTACAATATTTACAGCCAATTGTATTTTTTATGATTTAAGTGTTGATTTAGTATACATTTAATGTACCATAATATAGTTTTTGCTTCTATATTTAATTTGCATTATATACTTTTTTACAATTATCGTCCTGAAAAAGACGGATTTCTCATGATAACATAATTATTTAAATCTCTAAATACTATACAATAATAAGTAAAACACATTCTTATGCTAACCTTCTATCTATGTAGCTCTGTTTTAATTGGTATCTCTAATTTTTACAAATGGTTGATAAACTCAGTGTAAATCATTTTGATACAACTAAATATGATAAATGTACGACTTACTATTTAACCAATCAATTTACTATTATTGAAACTATTTGAAATAGCAAAACTTCAAATTTTATGATTTTTATAGAACATTCACTTGAAGTACAAAACATACTATACAATTAAAATTCATAAAACTTTGTGGTTTTAGAGTACAGCTTATAAACGAACTTTCTTTGTGTATAAATCAAAATGTCTACAATGATTATCTTGCACAGATTTCTAATTCATACTAATACTGTCTAGGAGGTCCAACTCAAATGGCATTGATAAACTTTGATTTTTAAGAAATACAAAGGGTCATTTGACGGGAGAGATCATCTCGTGGCCAAATAACCAGTCCCCTCTTAAAACTGGTAGAATAAAATGTCAATAGCATTGAAAGGTCTGGAATTAGAATTTTTTGGCAACATATATTATTTCTATTTGTAATTATATGCACAAGACTAAAGTCATATTACTTTATAATGATTCAAACGTATATGTGAAATATTTGTTAGCAAATCAGAAATTCTATTACACTATAATATTTTTACCTTAACAGTTCACCAAAGCATCAAATACATTTTTCACAAATGAACATAAAGGACTTATTATTATTATTATTCTTTCATGTTTTATAAATCCAAAATATTTACTATTACTGAATATACTTTTTAACAACATGTTTGAACAACTAATACAAGTCTCCATTTATATTTCTTATATAAAACTCGTCTTTCATCATAGCCCAATATATTAATATATATGTACGTAAAATCACAGACTGAGCAAGTATTACATATACTGAAACATTTATTAACAAAATTTTAAGAATTGGACATATCAATACATATATATTATATATGAAAACATATTAATCTATAGAAAGATTAACCTACAGCCCAATGTAACAATGCCTGCACTATATACTTGTTACTGCATGCTATTAATGAAATAAAATAAAATCACTATAAACGAAACATAAGGGAGATTCCCCAAAGTGATTCTAGCTAATATGAGCATAGAAAGTTTCTTCATTTAGAAAATCTGCAAAAAATATCATGCGCTTGAAGTCCATAATTAATGTGACTGTCCCCTATCATGCTGAACATTAGATCTTTTGACCCTCACATTACCCCTCCTCTATCAGTTAAAACATACTGAAACACTTATTAACAAAACTTCAAGTTGGAAAATACTTTATCCGTGATCTATTACAAATATTGTGCATAATTCTACTTTTGAAGCTTTTAAAAACTAAATCTGTAAAAGTTCTTGACAAAATATTTTAATTTGGTTTCCTCTTGTGTTAAAATATATGGTCTACAAGAAAAGACGATTCTTTCACATTTTATAAATACATCACGTTTATTGTTTATCATTACAGAATATACTTTACATCCAAAATAAGTTGTATGTAAGTCTAACAATAAAGAACATATTTTAACTGTCACTGAACACAACAGTTAGTAAAAAAACGAATTTATCTGATCGCCCATCTTGCATAATGATGCAGAATGCTAAACATTCGAAACATTTTTAAGATTTGAGGATAAATTAGAAAGTTATTTTCTGTTTTCGATCTAGAATTCACATGTTTGTAGTTTAAACTACTATTGTTTACTAATATAACTTATCAAGATCTACAAATAATCTATTTTCTTCAGGGTGTATTTGTTTAGACGTGTAAAGAAATGTCACTATCACTGATCTTACAATTTGAACTGTGTTCTTCAAATTTATCCAAATGGCAAATTCCGCTGACAACTCAATACCCTTTGATGTTTAGGAATAATAACACAAATTGGGGCATGTATCTTATATATATATTGCGAACTGTGATGTCTGTATGAGCATTCGTATATCTCCCATTTAAAAATCTACACATGCAGGCAAAGCTGAATATTCACTTTTGAATTGATGGGAGAACAGGTATGAATAATGTTGATGCCAAATTTTATATCACAAGCAGAATATTCTACACTAGATTGTTAGAAACTATCATTCACATTTCAAAATGTCACTTAACTTAAAGAACAAGAATTGAGGTTTACCATATGTTATTACTGAGTGGCTCTTAGCATGACTGAAATGTTCAACAATTACTTTTCACGGTGGATGATATAAGTAGCTCATAGCTTTGGCTCTGAGTGAAACCAAGAGTGCAACACAATTAACCTTTTTAAAGTCCGTGAAATAATGTAAATTGAGAGATTAACTTAAACTTTTCCCGTCGCTGGGGACGGGTACTTTTGCTTGTGAATTATAAAATACTGGATTGCCAAAATTAAATTAACTTTCACACAAGTCGACTAAATTTCAGTTAGCATACAATTATTGTATACTTTCTACTTTGTCAGACTCTCCTACTGACCTTTTGTCGTTAGTCATATAGCTGTCAATTACCTCAGTTTCAGATTGAACTTGTTCTGTTATCATGCAATATTTAAATATAATGAGAATAAGAACTAACATATTTCATCTAATATATAACAAACTGATTATAATAGTAAAAATTAAATTATTAAAAGCAGAAATATAACATGACTTATTATTCCAGAAAACATTATTGGTTTTATAACTTATGTTTTCTGGATTGAATTTCTTCTTTTAAAGATGAATAGAACATTCCATTTTGCATTGCAAACTTTAAGCTCACATAAAAATTAGATTCTCCTCATATAAATATTGAGAATTTATAAACTTTATAATATCTATGGAAATTAGATTTTCAATGTTATTAATATCATGTATCATCATTCATTTATATTTTACAAAAGATCATAATCTCTAGTTGCTTTAGTGCTGAACAAAAAATGAGATGTGTTGACGATTTAGATGAGGCAGAGTTAACACTATCAGTTAACGATATCAAGTATGGAGAATGTGTTAAGTACTGTGATTTGCATCACTCTTTTGTACCATAGTGTACGTTTTCAACACGATGATATACTTTTACGTTCTGTGGTCTCATAACAAAAGATATGGTCTATAAGAAAATACACAGCTATCATTTTACATGAAATCAGTTTATAAAGAATGTTCCTATAAATTTGCATAAATCCATGTCAGACATTCATCTACGTGATTAGATTTATTTCCAGAGACTGCTCGTCAAAGACCATACTTATTATAATTAAGTTAGTATTAATCTTACCATGTAACATAACGATAGAGTTTTAATTTTTACATCTTAAATGTCAATGCAATTGTTACAAGATTTACGAAAATTAGTAAAGTTCATTGTAGTAATAGAAATAAGATAAAGTCATAACACGGAATCACACGATTCTACCTTAAGCTACAGTCATAAAAAAAACAATGTTATTATATTAAGTTATATTAAGGAGCCTATGGTGTCTAGTGAGGATTAAAGAATGTTATCTACTCTTAAAGTAGTTTTGTGATCATCGATAAAATCGTTGTTTTGATGGTAAATAGGTACAACATGGAGCCCCTTGACACACTAGTTTCTATTTTTGTTGGCGAAAAAAAATAATTCCAGAACCTGTGTTTGACAGCAGTCTCGAGGTCTCATGCCTAGACTGTCCGGGTATGTGGCCAAGATCCGTAAAATGTAGACAGGCACTCTGATAGTAGGTGACGTAGCCTCCCTCATATAGTATACAGAGCCGCAAAAACTTATGTTAAATCCATGCTAAATGTACGACGACTTTCTTGAGTTACGAGAACGTCCGAACACAAAACAATAAGACTGGTAATATTTCTTTACAAGTCTTTCTTTACTGACCCTTTACTACGGGTTTCCAACAAGAAGAAACGAAACAGCATCTGGACCGTGCACACCTTGCTGAAGCCTTTTACTTAGTACAAGAGCTTGCTGGGTTAGCTGTAATTGTATCAAAGTCTTGGTTAAAACATTATATCAGTCAGTAATGTTGCATCACTTGTTAAGGTATTTAACTTTAGGTGCTGCATTTCCAGCCAACCCAACGAGCTCTGGTATTGAGCAAAAAGTTTAGTCAGCATCTGTATGCATCGAAAAGTGTGTGCAGTCCAGATGCTTTCCAGATGATTAAATTATATGTACTTTTGTTCACCATACTCAGGGTCCCAAAGTGGAACAACAGTGAGTCTATAGACTTACAAAGTTAAAATCCGGGGTTTGATTCCTTGTGGTAGACACCGTAGATAGCTTAATGGAGCTTTAATCTAAAACAAACAAACAAGCCATACTTTAGTAATTTATTGAAAATTTCTTAAACGTTTATATAAACTCGTGTTTTAACCAGTAAAAAAAGAAAAAGAAAAAGCAGCTCAAGACATCATGTCATTATTATTTCTAAAAGAAAGCCAGCTGATTCTTATTTTGCATACTTGTTTTAATCTTCATTGGCCAAACAATTTCCTTCTGTATCCTTGACGTTTGTTTATAAATACTTGGTTTGTGTACAGTGTATTTTAATTCTAGGAGGTTTACAAATGATATATGTTGTTTAGTCAAGAACCTTCTTTTTAAGCATTTCTTCTACAGAAATGCGGTTTTAAATTGTATGATCAAGTGAAGCCCAAGGATATTTCAGGCAAGCTACTTCATTTATAGTCTGCACTGTTGAGGATTGGTCAAAATATTGAAGAATACTGAGAATTTTGTATTCTTTGGCCGGTGTTTAAAGAAACTAATCTTAACATTAAAGTTCGAATATTGAGTCATTTTTATTATGTTTGGTAATTTTTTTTTGTTTGTAGTTAAACACAAAGCTACACAATGGGTTATTTGTGCTCTGTCCACCACGGATATCGAAACCCTGTTTTTAGCGTTGTACGTCAGCAGACATACCGCTGTGCCACTGGGGGGCTTGTTTGGTAAAGATTAATGAATGTATAACGTTTTCGTTGGTGGAGATTAAAGTCTGAATATTGAGTTATCATTTACCCATTTTGGTAAAAATTAATGTATTTAAAACATTTTCGTTGATGTAGATTAAAGTATAAATAGTTATTTGTTATTGTCAACAGCTAGTGTTTCCGTGTTCCATACATAAGGTATACTATATTATTCATATATTGTTTCATTTATTCAAATTATTGGTCATGCTTGTTAGTAAACTGAATGTCATTACTTTTTATTTTGATTTGTTGTTTATTACCATGCTTTTATTACAACTATTGTTTTACACTGTTAGCTTAAAATATCTGTTTAGGATTAATCTAAATATTCTAAGCTGGCTGAATCTCATGAGAGTTTATCGGGATTAAGGCCGAAAATATCGTTAACAGTGGGGTATCAAACTGATGAAACAATGCATTCTAATCTTTATAAATAGAAACGCAAGAAAAGTATGGTTAACTAGTTATAATGATGGCGGCTTGGATGATTTTGATAGAAATTTATTATTATTAACGCCCTTTGGTAAAGGTTAATGTATGTAACATATTTTAGTTGATGAAAATCAAAATCTGAATATTGAGTTATTTTTAGCATGTTTTGGTGAAAATTTATGAAAACGTGAAATTAGTGTTAAAATTATTCAAAAGAGAACATGCTGTAAATTATTCAGGTAATCTCAACTTTCCATATTTGAATTATGATATAATGATGATGGATTTAAACCGTTTTTGTTATTAAAAATCAAGTTTGAAGTGATCCTACTGTTAGTATTATTGAAAAGGAAATGTGAACTATTAATGTATTAATAATGTTTGCATTATTGGAGTTCAAAGTTGAATTAATGTTGAGCTACTCCTCGTATTTTTACTTGAAGATTGACATGAGGAACATGTAGAACAACTTTATATATATATATGCCTCTAAAAAATAAAAAGTAAAGCTAACAATCGGAAAATAAGGTATTAGTTTAATATGTAGTATAAATACAATGATAAAAATAATACCATTTTTGAAAAAATCGGCGCTTTCACCCTGTGAACTTGTCTTCATCAGAGGCAAAGGCAGCATTACCCTGATGAAGAGAGGTCTAGTAAACCGTTTGAAAGCACTAGGGTTTTTATCGTTTTTTTTTTTGTATGGTGTTTTAAATGTGATTTACCAAACCTTTTGATTATCATCCACATTATTGAGAATATTGGAATGTATCGTTTTGGATTTTTAACTTATATTCAAATATATATTTCTAAACCATCTTTAAACCTAAATATTTTATATAATAGTAGGGTTGATTGTGTTCTGCGGATTTTGGCAAATATTTGAAAATGTAAGCACTACTACATTGTTTAGAACATCAATACGAAAACTTAAATCTACAGTCCTGCTACCTTTTGAACAATAGAGCAGGTACAAGGTTTGGGAATTCTCAATTTATATATATATATTTCTACTGCGTTTCTGCATTGTGAACAAGTCATTTTATCATTAATTAACGATCAGAGTTTACGCGAGTAAACGCAAGTTGAAACAGTGAATACATTTTTTAAAGATATTACAAAAATGTTTGTCACTAGAGGGCAACGCCTTACATATTCACTTCTTCGCGACTCATCAATAACAATCGTTCCTTGGTTTGTTTGTTTGTTTGTAATTAAGCACAAAGCTACACAATGGGCTATCTGTGCTCTGCCTATGACGGGTATCGAAACCCGGATTCTAGCGTTGTAAGTCCGCAGACACACCGCTGTGCCACTGGAGGGCGTTCCTTGGTTTAGCTCATCGTTGTATAAATAATTTGTGGGAAGAATTTCTTTAATGGAACTAATATATGATTAAGCATAATAAATCAAATAGATGAACGGCTCAAATTTTGTTACTTGTAAATAAACAGAATGCAAATTTGGTATTGTTGTTTTGTTTAACTAAAATTTGTCATTGAGGCTACTATCAGAGGAAATATCGCTATCTCTCATGTTGAACTCGGACACCTCTGAACCAAGTTCTAAAAACATATATAAAGAAAAAATGGGACAGACTTGTTATGCATGTGATGGAGCTTAATTGATGTGTCTGTTTGTTAATCACCATAAGTACCGCACCCCGAATTTCAGCGTTATGAGCCTTCAAGCTTACCAATAAGTCACCGAGGGTTAGTGTAGTTTAATGTATAAATTACTTCTAAATTCTTGTTTAAGAGAATGTTTAGACAGAGAAGGCTATCCGTGATTAAAGTTTTCTGGGCACTTATCTGATTTACAAGGTTTTGGATGACGTTAGGTGTAGGTTTTCATTGGGTCGAATTGACTGAGCAACGTTAATTTGTCAAAGTATTTTTGTAGTTGGTTTGTAATATCACAAGTACTCATAACAGTAACTTTCAAAATTATCATAAATGCAAGTTCACTTTCAGTTTTGTTTTTCACAGAGTTATAATAATGAGGTATATTAAAGGAAGGATATGTGGATTTATTGTTAAGTTTCTTAACTGTTAGAATATGTAATAGGCGGAACCAAACTTTATTTTGTGACATCATTTTTCACTTAATAAATATTTACTGTCAAAAGCTTGCACAAGTGTGACTTACAACTTTAATATTGTTCTGTTTCAAATAAAATTAATAGCCATATATCTTGTCTATATTATTATTCAGTGCCATTTTTTCCTGTGTATTTTTTGTTGTTCAAGTCAACAAAAGTAGAAGTGGGTACTGTTGTGACCAATGGCTAGAAGATAATAGTGATTGTAGAAAAATATTTTTGTTGATTCTGGACAAATTAAATAAAAGTAACAAATAATATACAAATATGTTAAAATGCTTAACTTGGTTAAAATGCTTATTTTGTTTTTGCCTTAAGGCCGCGTGTGGTTTAGTAGTTAGCTAGCTGGACTGCAAACAGAAAGTTCAAAAGTCGAGACGTCATGTCACTATTAAGTTCAAAGAGCCGGACAAAATCTTTGTATCGTTGGGGGCTGTTGGCTGGCTATTCTTTCTGGTCAATAGTTCAAAATAAGGATCGATTTGGGCGAAACTTGAGGGCTTCTGACCTAACTATTTAGCCCACATGCGCATAAATTGCCGTTCATGTTGAAAATTAGTATGATAAATTAGGTAAATTAGTATGATGTCATTACATAGATGCAACTTTACTATTTAATTAATAAAAGTTTATAGCATAGGTAATTAAAAATATAAAATATGGCTAAGCTACTAAGGCTATCTGCTACCGTTCCTAATTTCGAACTACTGACCAGAGGGAAGGCAGTCAGTTAGCAGTAACCTACCATCCACAACTACTGACCAGAGGGAAGGCAGTCAGTTAGCAGTAACCTACCATCCACATTTCACATTTGTTATTGCCATTCTTATAACGTAGCCACAGTTGAAATTGCAGGTGATATTTGTGGCATCGTATGGATTCGAAGTCAGCTCGTCAGCTCCGAAATCCAGAGCTTTCACACATGGCCAACCCACGTGCTAGTTTTATATATGTTTATTATAAACAGATGACTCATATTTTGCTTGAAACGGTTGTAGGCTAAACATTTAAGGCTAACCAAGTGTTGTATTCAGTAAGCAAATACAAATATTTTTTTTATTTTTTGTCTAACATAGGTCTGCAGATGGGGTTATAGCATTAGATGACGTAATAGTATTTTAAACGGGCACAACAAATCACTAAACCAGATTTGGTTACGTTATTCGCTACATCCTCGTTTTCAGGAAGTTGGATATCGCGTGAAATTCGTGTTTACATACCATGATGGTTATCAAGCATGTGCATCTATCGTACGAAGAACGAACGGTATTGGTAGTCGAAGGTTTCTTAGCAGATTGGCAGTGTTAAGGCAACTGTAACTGTAGCGAGCTAGTTTTATTTCTGAACCTCGGAGAAAAAAAACAACAAAAACTGCAACGTGTGGCTCTGTTTGATTGGACTTAAACTTTACGTTACTTGGCGAAGCATTCTTCTGTTTACAATACTTTACAACACGGAATACTAAGTCACTTACAGTTATGAGACAGTCTTCAGAAAAAAAGGTAAGACTCCTTCTTATACCCTCTCAGGGATGTTCATACACCGTAGGCTTTCTTTACCATTCCAATAGTATAGGATGAGAGAGGAAAGTTTAGTAAAGTAATGAATCTTTCCCTTGCTCTAGTCCATCTGATACTAACACACTTAAGCATGGTTGTATATTGTCAACCGGTTATTATATATGTGCATAATAATCACAGAAGTTGAATGATAGCGTTTGTGATTTTTTTAGCCACTTCGCATCGCTTTGAGACAGGCTGCTACGTTTTAAGGTGTATTTAGTTGTTTTGAAAGTCGACATCAATTTCTACCGCAGTATAATATCGAGATGGTGGACATTTTCGACATTCTATGTTCGATATCTACGTTTTAAAATAAATAGAATGATTAGCTTTCCGCAATATTAATTATTACAGGATTTTAGTTAGGATTTTTTTTTTGTTTCTTAGTTTCAGAAATTACATAAAGAACAATCTGAACATGATAATACCTATTACATATTTCACGGTCTTTTAAATATTAGAAAAAAATTCGTATCTGTTAACTTTCATCTATAGATAGGTTTCGCCGTGTTTTATATATCAGTTGAACATTCAAGTCTAAAAACGTACAACCTCTAGATATGTTTCGCTATATTCTTTGATAGATTGTTTAGGTAGAGTTTTCATAATGAAACTTAGTTGAATGGACGGCAACTGCCTGTTGTAGAAAGACAAGATAGAGGACGACGTTTCGAAAAGCGGAAGACTTTCGAAACGTCGTCCTCTACACTTATGTTTTTACAACAGGCAGTTGCCGTCCTGTCAACAAAGTTTCATCATGTTTCGCCATGTTTTAAATATCAGAAAGACGTTCATGTCTAGTGAATTATACCTTTAGATTTTAATTATCAGTAGGACATTTAAATCTAGCAACTTGTAACTCTGGATATCTTTCACCATATTTTAACTATCAGAAGGACATTCATCTCTGGTAACTTGCACCTCTAGGTATGTTTCACCGGGATTTAAATTATCAGTAGAACATTACTGTCGGATAACTTCCACCTCTAGATATGTTTTAATGTGTTTCTAAAACCAGAAAAAATATTCAAATATAGTAACTAAAACGTGTAGATATGTTTCACTGTGTTTTAAATATCAGCAGAACATTTATATCTAGTAATTACATCTGTGGATTGAATATTGGAAATATTCATATTTAGCAACTGTCACCTTTAAATATGATTTACTGTGTTTCAAATATCAGTAAAACATTCATATCTAGCAAACTACATCCTATAAATGTTTCATATTGTTATAAATATTAGTGCAACATTCATATCTAGTAAGTTACACCTTCACAAATGTTTCACCATATTTTAATTATCAGTTGAACATTCATATCTAGTAAGTTACACCTTCACAAATGTTTCACTCTGTTATAATTATCAGTTGAACATTCATATCTAGTAACTAATATATCAAAATATGTATTATATGTATTATAATTATCAGTTGAACATTCATATCTAGTAAGTTACACCTTCACAAATGTTTCACTCTGTTATAATTATCAGTTGAACATTCATATCTAGTAACTAATATATCAAAATATGTTTCACTGTGTTATAATTATCAGTTGAACTTTCATATCTAGTAAGTTACACCTTCACAAATGTTTCACTCTGTTATAATTATCAGTTGAACATTCATATCTAGTAACTAATATATCAAAATATGTTTCACTGTGTTATAATTATCAGTACAACATTCATAATTAGTAATTAAACTTATAGATATGTTTCACTGAGTTCAAGTATCAGTAGAACATTTATATCTAATAACTTACACCTCTGGATATGTTTCACCGAGTTTTAAATATCAGTTGAACAATCATATCTAGTAATTTCACTTCTAAGTATGTTTCTCGTTGTTTTAATTATCACTAGAACCTTCATATTTCATAAGTTACACCTCTAGATATGTTTTACAGTGTTTCAAATATCAGTAGAAATTCCATATCTGATAACTCCCATTTTTAGATATATTTTACTGTGTTTTAAATATACTAAAAAACATCCATATCTTGTAACGTACCCTTCTCGATATGTTTCATTGTGTTTTAAATATCAATAAAACATTCATATCTAGTAACTTACATCTCTATTTTTTCAGTGGCTAACGGTAAATCTGAAAGATTATATCACGAGAAACTAGGTTTTGATACCCGTGGTGAGCACAGCACTGATATCTTGTTATGTAACTTTGCGCTTAACAACAAAATACAAACGAATAATACATTTCCAGATATTATTCACTATTTCAGTAAAATATATTTATTTAGTAATTTACACGTTGAGCTAAGACTAGAGAGGAGGTAGTTAACTAACAGTATCCACAGCCAACTCTTGTCTGACGGAATAGTGGAATTTAATTATCACTATTATAGCAACTCATAAATCATGGTATTCACAGTGTAAGCATTATAATCACTAGCCCTATACATTTATGGTATGAATATAGGCTATTTCATATAATTATTTAAAAACAGATGCTACATATCAAACGTTTTATTCCAATAAATTTGAGTCCACGTGTTATTTTCTAGACTGAGCTAAAAAAAAATGTATAATACTTTCATGTTTTGACATGACTGGCTAATCTTATATCTTAAAAGAGAGGACTTTATGGCAGAGCTGAGCTTTCCTTTCAACATGTCCTCCCACGTAGCTCAGCGTTAAATGTTTTATAGTCTCCGGATGAGGTGTGGACGTTACTTCCGTAACTGTACGTTGAAATTGGGTATTTGTAATTCTATACAGTGGTAACAAGTGGATACAGAGAAAGAACGTTAGGCTAAATCTGGCCTAGTGGTTAGCGTTCCCGGAATGTGAATCCGAGGATCCATGGTCCTCGTCCCGTTGCTGCGAATATATTTTCTACACTTAGGGGTCATTGGTTCGCTATAACAGTAACGGGTTGATTGTCATATCCTTCTAGTCGGTCAGATAAGATTGTACAAGAGTTGGCGGTGGGTGCTTGTTGACTACCCGTTTTCTCTCTAGTCTATCAATTTAAAGTTAAGGACGGTTGTACACAAATAACCTTTTGTGTAGATTTGGAAATTATAGGACAAACACCTATAAATGTAATTACTATAGTACCTTTTTATGATCATTTATGTTGAAATTCTTGTAACCACGTGTTTTAACGAATATTTGGTGTGTATGACATCTTTCTCGGAGCGTAGGGAAAATAACAATTTTATAGTTAATAACTAATAATAGTACAAATATTTATATAACCATAAATTCTTTGAAGCTTTGACAGGTTCCTATTTTTGTTTCCGAAAACATTTAACATTGCTCTGAATTCGTGTTGGGCTTAGCATGTTATTTCACAATATAGATTGGTGTTATTTAGTAGTGACGTCTAGCGGCACGCTATTATTTCGGGAATATAAAATAATTCTTGGGTATCAATAAGCCAGGTCTTCACTTCTTTGTGACCTTCATGGAATCAGCTTTGTCTAACAGGTGAATGGACCACATGATCATTACAAATTTAGTATTTGAGTGCTTTACCAAGGATATGAGTATAAAAATATTGGTTAAATATATTTTCTCATGGCGTAGATTTTATAAGAAGAATTAATTACACTCTATAAGCTATATATGTTAATAGAGTGACGTATTGGACAAGCCATGGCCCAAGGGCGACGTGTTTGGCATCTATATGTTTGGTGAATTCTCGATCTTTCGACAGTACAATGTCTTTACGAGTTTCTTATGGGTGGAAAAATATTTCACTGGATTTTCGTATAAATCATTAAATGGGTATAACCAAAGGACATGGCATTTGGAAGAAAGAATACTTCGATGTTCTCCAGAGAAGGATAAGAAATCTCGCATGACAGAACATTTAAGACAGTAAAAATACTAAAATTGCACCCAAGCCAATCCGAAGCTGCTTTTTCATCCAATATATCCTGGTATTGTTAAAAAAATAATAACCAAGGATTTAAAGTTGAGGAAGGGTCAAAAGTCAGATGTTCACAAGTTTCCAATCATGCTTCGAAATCAAGGAATGTTTTCTTGAGAAAGATGGCTGACTAAATTAAAATGATAACAAACTCATTTGACCAATGCACCTACCAAGTCCCCTGTTAAAGATCTAATGAAATTTAGTGCATCTAGTTCGCTTAAACGTAGCCTTGGAAGTCAACAACCATTTGCAACGAAGGGTCTGTGGAACGTTTGTAAAGGTGTGTGATCTTATATTGACCTTGCCATTATTCTTAGAAGTTTGTCATAGTGGATGTCGTGATGACGGGCATTAGTGCTTAAGTAATCACAGTCATTAGACAGTGCACAACCGGAAGTAGTTCCCAGAGCAGTAAGAAATATGAACACCATTTTTATGGTACATCACACCATTCATGATTGCACAGGAGCTTCTTTGTTTTGTCAGATGTTAGCAAATATATTTCGTATAAAAATTTCTTTGTTTTTACATCATCACTGATATATTCACTTGATAGTTGTTTGTGTAAAACTTCTGAGTATATTAATTTAGTACTGCAGATTCATGAGATAATATAAGTATAGTTTTTGTAAAGCGTTGCCCTACTTTAGCAGTTAGCCTAGCGTCGTAAAGCACATTTCAAATTAATTTAAATATATTAAATATTACATTAAATAAGAAGTGCGTATGCTAAAAATTGAAACGTGAAGTGTTTGGTGTACGAATTCGACAAGAATCTGACTTACCATAGTTAAAACGCGGGACTTTAATTGTGTAATTAAGTAAGAAAACATGATGACTGTATAACTGAGAATTTATGTTATGTTTAAATATGTACATTACCAAAAACATCCATTATACAATATATTATATTATGTTGTTAGCATAGTGGTTGAGAAACGAAATAATTGTGCAGTGAACAACTTTTTCTGTAAGAACTGATTTTTTAACAAAATTGATAGAAATAAATGTATATATCTAAATGGAGTAAAAGTCATTAAAATAACTTTTACATAATGAATTGGAATTTTAAAGCATTAATTGAATGGTTGTCGTTAAATAAACATGAACAGAGTCAAATTTAAATGTGTCATTAAAGAAAAAAATTGAAACAGAAACTGTCAATCTGAAAAGTTGTTTACTTTTCCAAGAAGATGGCGCTAAATACACAATTACTGAAAAAACAACGTGAGGTAAAGTGTTAACCAGTACATCTGTTTTCAGGCAAGAGATAACGCCAGATAGAACCTTTAGCATCTCGTCGTATTAGGCGATACATTTGACAATTAACATGTTTTAATAAAATGAGGGTAAAAGGACAGCAATGTCTGAATTAATTATAGCAAAATTTAAATAAATTACAGTACAGATTGAGTATATATATATATTATTATATGGTGAGGGTAATGGTATAGTATTTGTGTCAATATGTAATATAAGCTGTTTATGGTTGCGACGATAAAATGTACAATATAGAGCACAGGTATTATTCAATATCTTTTCACCTATGTACTTTCTTTAGTAAATGAATAATTCAATAAAATTCAATGACAATGAGTTATTGTTTGGTTGAATACTAAAAACGAAGTTATGAAGCGGTAATAATGGCTGGAGACGGCTTGAATGGGTAATGAAGAAAAACTTTAATACAACAGCAAATGTACAACGTTTCGACAAGGTTTTGTCATCATCATTACCCATTCTAAGCCGTCTCCAGCCATTATTAGTCTCAAAGTAGGGTTCCTACGTTATCGTAATTA
>NW_013666499.1:153892-159329 GCF_000517525.1 Limulus polyphemus
TTAATAAAATGAGGGTAAAAGGACAGCAATGTCTGAATTAATTATAGCAAAATTTAAATAAATTACAGTACAGATTGAGTATATATATATTATTATATGGTGAGGGTAATGGTATAGTATTTGTGTCAATATGTAATATAAGCTGCTTATGGTTGCGACGATAAAATGTACAATATAGAGCACAGGTATTATTCAATATCTTTTCACCTATATACTTTCTTTAGTAAATGAATAATTCAATAAAATTCAATAAATGACAATGAGTTATTGTTTGGTTGAATACTAAAAAAGTTATGAAGCGGTACATAACCTACTTAGTGTGAATGCGAGTATTTGTAATTTTTTTAATTCTAGTAAAAACTACTATTTTTGGTAATAGTCGATGCATTTTTCCTCTTTACAAAAATAGCTAGCGATTGATAGATGTATAATACACTGATAAAGGTAACTGCTTGAACCATTCAAGTTTTATACTATCTTCATGTACTACCAAATCTTTAGTAAACCATACTCTCCTCTCAGCATGTGAAGACCGTTTTGTACTCAAGAAAATCAACTGAAGCAAACGGTTGAGAACAAGAATAAATTATCAATAACCGCGGCACTTGAAATTATTTTTGGCAGGATTAGAGTAAATTGATCAACGAGACCTTTTTTTTTTCGTTTTATTAGCTATATTTTTGTGCTCCAGCAATAGTACGCGTGGTGCGTGAGTATACCCGATTCCATTTTATTACTCATCAGGATCTCTACCAGCCTACCCTCAAATTCAAATTCTTTTAGGCAAGATTAGAGTAAATATATTAATATATGATACCTTGGGCGTGGTCGAATACATCAATCGAAAGGGTTTGACATCCTGAGTCCAAGACTGTAATTAGATCGCAAATCGGTCAAGAGATGACAGATCTATGAGCTAGAAGTCTGTACTTGAAAAACTCAGAATCATTCTATGAGCCGCGGCTAAAAATTATGTCAAAATTGTATCATGAATAATCCTTACCCACGTTTCAAATGTTTTATTATTT
The DNA here is from genome assembly GCF_000517525.1 of Limulus polyphemus. NCBI lineage: Eukaryota > Metazoa > Arthropoda > Merostomata > Xiphosura > Limulidae > Limulus > Limulus polyphemus. The sequence goes on from NW_013666499.1 coordinate 154,921, forward strand.
TACTTTGTCCTCAAATAATGAATTTGAAGAAACCCTATTATTTTACTAACTTCTGAAATTCATGTACTGATAAATCAGAAGTAGAAATACAATATATCTAATCAAAAACACCTTAGGTGTGAAAAAAAAAGATGTGGCCAAAAAAAGATTGAGCATGCGACTTAAAGGAATGAAATCAAAATTCAGGGCCAAATTGGTAGCTAAACTTATAGCATTGATAAGAATTTTACAGAAACTATTCAATCATTAGTTAACCTTGCTCCCCAGTGGCACAGCGGTATGTCTGCGGACTTACAACGCTAGAAACCGGGTTTCGATACCCGTGGTGGGCAGAGCACAGATAGCCCTTGTGTATCTTTGTGCATAATTAAAAACAAACAATCATTAGTTAACCGGGCCGCGTATTTTGTTTTACCCACTATCATGCCCCAAGTTGAACAAAACACGCGGCATGACTAACTAATAAATGAATGTTTGGTGTAAAATTATTATCAATGCTCTAAAACATTGTTAATAACATCATTTATAGTAACGCCGTGGAATCTAGATTAACAATTTCTTGTCATAACCCCCATGCACTCGGTACAGCCGTATCAAGCATCATTATTTACGCTAACTGGTTGAGCTAATATCACGTGACGCTAAAACGCTCTTTAATTAGGAGAATTGCATAAAATTTAATAATTTTGTGCTGAAAAGTTGGCAATGAATAAGTAAAATAAAATATTTATTCTCAATCATTATACTTATGCTCACTTACAAGATTTGCCGATTTACTGGTTCATTAATTAATTATTTTTTCTTGAAACTGCTACATGTTCACGTTTCTGTATTGTTACTTCTATAAACATCAAAATACAGAAATTGTGATATTGTATTTAAAAGTATGGTTTTTCCACTTAACACATAATAATTTTATATTATATACGATAGATGCAATATTTCCAGCAGTAGAGTAAATTATAAATTACAAGATACATTAATTTTGTGTATGATTTTATCTACCTTTATTACAGTCAGAATTGTAATGTAGAAAAAATTATATATCACCAACAGTACTCCAAGCAAGCAAATGTTTCAATGTTTTAGAATTATTTGAAATTTAAAATAAATGTTAAAGAGATTTTAAACAATATTTAACTGTCTTCTTTAAGTACTTCCAATACTTTACTTTTTTTTTTAGATTTCTCAGTTATGATGTAATCTGGATCACGAATTTTCACGTTCCTAAGCAGACTTGGATAGACCATTTCTGGTTAGGGACAGTTCATGTAAAAATTTTCAAGTTTCGGAAACTTTTTTTTCAGAAATCATCATCCTTTTGGATCATTTCAATATATAGTCATATCCTTTGCAGTCCATATTACAAAGTCGCAACAGTGTCGGTTTGGGATATGTAGTTGCCCTTGAACCTGGTGATAATACTTTGTGTTGTTTTTAAGTTTACCTGTCCCTCTTTTGTTGCCATACAACACAATTGGGTAAAAGATCTTGCTGCTTCAAGAGGAATTAATTTTCAATCATTATTTGGGCATTTAATTTCGATTATTCCTTCGTTTCCTATAAGACCATCAGGAAACGCTTCGAAACATCCACAATCTTTATCTACAACAATTCCAATTGTCAATGTATTTCTGTGTGAATATAGCTTCATAATGGCGGCTATATTCTGTAGATTCTGATGAGATTATATCTATATAAAACTATTTTCATTGTTGCACTGCATGATATGGTTGATCGCATATTGCTCCGAAGTTAGTTGCAATAAGACGTATACGTCGCTCTTCTTTCCACTCGAAACTCCCAGGCTATTGTCATGTTCTTTTCTCTAGATGTGACATTTCGCCATCAGTTAACTGTAGTCCTTCTTTTCCATTTTCTTCCATTAGCTTGACCAACAGTTTTCGTATAACTGTAAAATTGGTAAATATATTATTTCAACTGACATATAATCACTCAACTACAGAAAAATATGTTCATTTGTGTGTGTGTGTGTTTGTGGAGGAGGTTAATAGTTAATAGTTGTTATAATAAAGAAGAGGTAACTTAGGTTATGCAGTTATGACATCATAGTTGAGGTTTTTGAAATTTTAAGTTTTGAGAATGCTTCAAAACATTTGGTAGAATATCAGACAACTAAATGGAGATTTAATTTTTCTACCCAAACATTTGTTTGATTGTTTTTTTAGAACAAAGCCATATTGGGGAATCACGAGGAATCGAACCCCAGATTTTATCGTTATAAGACTTTAAACTGATCGCTGACAGATCGGGTGACTCCAAACGTTTGTTTTGTTCAATTGAATAGGCATATGTCAATATATGTTGAACATTTTTAAAGAACAAAATATGTGAGGCAAATATGCTTTTCGTTTACTATGAAGGTTTTTACACAATGTACGGCTTATTGAACCACGCAACTATGATAAGTATGTAGGGTACTAATAAAATTTACATTATGCCATTTACGTTTCCTATTTATTCTTCACGTTTCAAATACACTTGAGAACACATAATTGGAACACCAAGTAATAACATCACTTCTTCTAACTGTAACTAACCACCTCCAGTACTAAAGATGCCCAAATAGCAGCATCGTAGGTATCTAGGTGAACCTCTTCTCCTTGTTCAACACTAAGTTTATTGGTCTGTGTCTCTGCATCCGTACTTATCAGCTTTAGTACATGGCAGGAAATGGTAACACTGGAAATGTAAGATGCTTGATAGACCTGCTCGTTCTTCCCTTACATACCGAAACTGAGCTTTAATACCCTTATGACACTTGTATCTGTAGACAAGAAGGTTGTGAATACTTTTATAACGGCCTAAATTAACACACCTCTACAACCAGGGCATTTATTCGCTTCGTTAAGTGACTAGTGTACATCTCATGTGATCATAAATTTACATAATCTTTTGTTACATTAATAATATCTGTACGTCATCGCTAGGGAAGCTAGTGTCAGTTTCATAATACATAGATATTTACTCAAAATACAAATGATTATGTAGAAGTGAGTTAGTGTTTTAATGTAACTAAAAATTCATAGATAAACTAAACGATAGAATGAATAATAAATGAACGATAAGCAATACCATAACAAAAAAATAAAATAAAATAAAAATAGAATTCCCTATCTCACACTTTAATATTACAAATTCCAATCAAATATTAAAAGATCAAACATATATTTTAACTGTAACAAATGTCATGTAAACAGGGCTTCCCTGTGAAAATCAACGTTTCTGATTTCCGTAATAAAATGCCGAATATCATTAATCCGTCGCCCTTCAAGACTACCTACTCCGGATCATTAGCAGGATTCCATGGATAGGACTCAAGTTCCAATGGTGCATCATCATCATCATCACTCAGACAGTTTTGAATATCAGCAAGACAGGTATTATTATTATTCAGCTGGTTTTTTGTAACTCATCAGAAGATGCTATAATTGTAGACCTGTTTCTATAAAAAAATACATAAATTATACGTATATAATCAGAAATGTAGAACTTACATGAAATTATTGTATCTCAGAAAATTATAAGTTTAGTTGAAACGTAGATTTAGTCGAATACAAATCTTCGATGATTTTCTTGAAATACACTTCCTGAAGGTTCTTATTCTTCCTACTTGGAAAACCTCTGTGAGTCTTACCAGATGGTCTGTAGTTTGTTTTGTTTTTTGGAATCTGTTTGCCAATACGGCTGGTAACGCTGACTGGTCTATACCTTTCTGGTCTACTGGCTGGCTTATTTTCTTTCAGAAGCATTAAGACATCCGCTATCTTTTAAGCAGCTGGTATGTAGCCTAATTTGAAGGATAGGTTGAATATTTCCTCTAGAGTCTGGATGCTCGTATAATTGCAGTGGGCCTTTTTAAATTAGTATTGTTACATCTCTGTTCGTTTGTTATTTTTCCGTAAAAATTCTTTCCAAAGAAACTTTAGCAATACAAGTCCTTTCTTAAATAAAACTAGTTTATTCTTTCTCAATACAATTTTGAAATTCACTTAATTTCCACGGCCACGCTATAACTTAAACAAACGCTATAATTCACAACGAATGACACACGCGCTCGACCCAAATGTTCGTCTCTATCTCTGTCTGCAATTCAACTGCATTGTTCCCATCACTTCTTGGTGGTCTTATATACAAGAATACCACAAATCTAGTAAACACTCGAGGCTTCACGAAAGGAGATGACTTTTCTAGAAGCTCATGACGTGTTACTAGCGTCACGTGACTTACGCTGTCGTAACACTGCTCCTTCCTAAGTATTGTTTGTCCCGAACAATAGCCACTTACATTAAACCAATAAACAATTAACACTAACTTAATTAAATGTACAGAATTTACAAACACAAAATTAAAATTCAACAAAGTCTCTTAATTTTACGGGACGTATC
>NW_013666499.1:159339-160504 GCF_000517525.1 Limulus polyphemus
ATCTGCTTCATCAGGAAATGCCCTATCTATGGCAACAGTCACATCAGTGGTAGTAACTTCATCAAGAGTTTCACCATTTCCCTTCTAAAACCGAGTAGCGTTTCTTCTTCGACAGTGGCTTTTTCAGATGACATGTCTTCAGTAGCGTCATTAGTTCCGTTGTTCACTTCATCCCAACTGAAATGTCCTGGACCATGATAATGCCAAAGCCTGTTGGCATGCACCACCTTTGGCTTACCTCGCCGACCACATTTTATCCGGAAAGTCACGTCTGAGAGACGATCCACTATGTCATATGGGCCTTCCCATGGAAAAGACAACTTAGAAGACTTCCCTTTGGTCTACCTGGGATTATACAATCACATCTTGTCTCCTGGTACAAAGCTGACTTCAGTAGATCTTTTATCATAAGATAACTTCATCGAATCAGCAAACGTTTTCAAGTTTGAACACACTTGATCATGAATATCATCCATCCTTTCCAATAACACTTTCACAAACTCTGACACATTTTCAGGCAAATCTTCATGAGGTGGGCGTCCTGTTAACAGTTCCACTGGCAACCGAAGTTCCCGACCAAACATCAACTTTGCTGGAGAGTATCCAGTGGCTTCATGCTCTGCTGTCCTATAGGCCATCAACAGTGGAGGGAGTAAGACATCCCTGTCATGTTAGCGACTATCACAAAATTTTGCCAATTCCTGTCCCAGTGTCCAATTGTACTTCTCTACCATCCCATCGAACTGTGGGTGAAGTGGCGTTGTCCTGGTCTTTCGGATGCCAAACAACTTGCAGCATTCTTAGAACACAGCTGATTCGAAGTTACGGCCTTGATCTGAATGCAGTTCATATGGCACACCAAATCTGAAGAATAAATCACTAATAGCCAAAGCTACTGTTGTAGCTTTCTGATTTGGTATTGCACATGCCTCAGGCCACTTGGTGAAATAGTCCATCACCACACAAATGTACTTATCTCAACTTTGGGGCAAAGACCAGCAATATCAATGGCTAATCTTTCCATTGGTGCACCAACTTGATATAACTTCATTGGAGCACGTCCCTTTTGCTTGGGTCTCCTTTTAGCACAACATGTACTGCATGCTCTGCACAATTCTTCCACATCTTGCCTCATACCTATCCAGTAAAATCTCTGTCGTAGGTG
>NW_013666499.1:161428-162956 GCF_000517525.1 Limulus polyphemus
ATCAATGGCTAATCTTTCCATTGGTGCACCAACTTGATATAACTTCATTGGAGCACGTCCCTTTTGCTTGGGTCTCCTTTTAGCACAACATGTACTGCATGCTCTGCACAATTCTTTCACATCTTGCCTCATACCTATCCAGTAAAATCTCTGTCGTAGGTGAGTCAATGTCTTCTTAACTCCGAGATGTCCTCCTGTTACATTATCATGGGATTGACGGAGCACAACTTCCCGTAACTTTCCCGGTATAAATGTTTGCTAGGTCGTCACTTTCCCATCTCCAGAGAATAATACCATCTTCAAGCTTCAACTGGTCCCATTGTGCCCAATAGTTCTTTGTCACAGGGCTTAGACTAGACACCTTCTCTCAAGCAGGGCGCAAAACACTTGCTTTTAGAAAATCAATTAATGGACTTCAAATCTTGATATTTCTCCTGTTCTGCTTTGATATCTATATTTGGTTCCACTTCACCATCATCAACTCCTTCAGTCACTTTGACTTCAGCTTGATGGTACCTGAATTTGGCCTTTGTTGTTCCTAAACGTCATTTTATCAAAATTAATTACAAACTTCCTTGGTAGTAAGTAGTCCAAGCCTAATATGCATTGGTCTTCATTGTCAGCCAAGTATACTTTGTGTGTGTCCTTCATGCCTATGAGCTCAGTAGTTACCCACACTGGTCCCCACAACCTTGCATAACGTCCTGTCACACCACAGAGCTTCTCTATGGCTTCTGGTACTCCTTCATGATCCAGCATCTTGATACTCACAGGGGTTTGCTGAGATGCAGAATCTATGACAAAGTTGCACCTTTGGCCATCCAGCTTTCATGTCACGTAGATACTATATGTGCTTGCCATTTTACACTTAGCTTTTGGGACTTTCACGATGGAGGTTGGTGGGCGTCCCTCAACACCAACCACTACTGGTTTCCCGAAACTGACTTATTGGTGGTATTCTTCTTACACTGGCTCCTCATATGTCCTTGCTCTCCACAGTTTCAACAACCTTTCTGGGTAGTAGCCTTTCCTGCCGTGGCATCTTCCATGTTTTGAAGTTGCCAGCAATGAGCTCTCTTGTGCCCAGGTTTATTACAGTGCCAGCAAAGTCCCTTAAACTTCTCTGAAAGCTGCCCTTTTCTGCCTTGAATCCTGATGACTGTACCAACCTTGGTACCTCTTCGCTGGACTTAACGTAGGATTCAAATTCAAGAGCTCTGGCCAATGCATCCTGCATAGTAGAGGGGTGTGCTTGTTTTACTTGTATCTTCAGTTTTGGACTGTAAAAGGCATCTACAAACTGATCCCTCAGCAACAACTTGAGGAGATCGGGTGGTGCAGTTGGGTAGGCCTTGTTAGCCATACTTTCCAAGTCCTGTGCCAGCTCTTGCAGGATCTCCCTTTTAGCACGATCTCTAGTCCTAAACCTAGCCCTGTAGACTTCGGACTGATTTTGTGTTCCATACATGAGTTCTAGAGCCGCTACCAGTGCTCTGTAGCTGTGCCTGTCATCTGCTGACAACTGTCC
>NW_013666499.1:163975-167398 GCF_000517525.1 Limulus polyphemus
CCTCTGTTCGTTTATTAATTTTCCGTAAAAATTCTTTCCGAAGAAACTTTAGCAATACAAGTCCTTTCTTAAATAAAACTAGTTTATTCTTTCTCAATACAACTTTGAAATTCACTTAATTTCCACGGTCACGCTGCAACTTAAACAAACGCTATAATTCACATCGAACGACACAAGCGCTCGACCCAACTGTCCGACTCTATCTCTGTCTGCAATTCAACTGCATTGTTGTCGTCACTTCTTGGCGGTCTATTATACAAGAATACCGCAAATCTAGTAAACACTCGAGGCTCACAAAGGGACATGAATTTTCTAGAAGCTCATGACGTGTTACTAGAATCACGTGACTTCCGCTGTCGTAATAGTATGAATTGGATAATATCTTGGCCTGGAGCCTTGTTTTATTATTTTTGTAGGGTATCTTGTATTTGTCTTATAGTTATTTGTTTAGTATGTAGTTTTACTGTGTTAGCTTGAGTGTTAAAACTTTCCGGTTGGGCCTGTGAGGTGCGACCGGGAAGATAGATGTATATAAGTCTTTTTTGTGTTTATGTAGTTGTTCACTTTATTATGGAAAGACGTGTTTGTTGTTGGTTCATTTGATGTTTTGTATGTATCCTGCTTTTTTGTGTGTTTGGGTTTGAAAGCAGCAAACCTCAAACTCCATTCCAAGAAATGCCACTTGTTCCAGAAAGAGGTGCTTTACTTGGGTCACATTGCAAGTTAGCATGGTGTGCAAACTAATCCTGACAATGTGAAAGCAGTGTGTGATTGGCCAACACCAGACAATGTGGGAGAGTTAAAAAGATTCTTGGGACTCTGTATCTATGTAAAGTGTGAGAATCACTGTGATTTATAGCGTGTGTTATAAAGGTTGTTAAATTTAATGTGACTGTGGAAATTCTGTGTATTACAAAGTTGTATCGAGAAAGAATAAACTAGTTGTAATTAAGAAAGGACATGTATCGCTCAAGTTCCTCGGAACGAATTTATAACAGAAATTAACAAAGGAGCAGATACACAACACTGTTATTTATCCTTATTGCTTATCTGGTGAAAATAGTTTGTTGAACAAGTCTATCTCTAACAGCATATTTTAGATGAAATTTCTTTCTGTTTGGTGGGAAACAAAGATGTGATATTCAGACTGAAGTGTTTATAAATATTAATAATTATTAATAATTTCAACTTTTCATAATCAGTGGAATTTATATCTGATATATTCAAGTAGTTTTTCCTAAATTCACAGATAGTCTTTTCTGGTTGTTTAGGGTACTGATCGCTTGTAGTTGTCTGGTGAATGAGTGTAAATTACGGGTATTGTTCTAACTATTGGTGTGATATGCGTGACTTAAAGCTAGTTTACTGTATGGTGATACTATGTTAGATTGACTTCTTCAGGAAGATTGTGAACACCCTTGAGTTTCGATGAAACGTATTCAGACAACGTATTCAGTTAATAATTTGTTGGCTTACCACAAAGATATTTAATATTGTAAGTAAAAACCAGTTAATAATATAATACCACTGGGTTCTGTTTTCAGAATGTAATAATGTGGAATCGCTGGGATATAACTTTAGCCCTACTACGAGAAGAGTTGCCCTGAAGATCAGGTCCTCCCATTTTTACTAATTAGGGAACATAGGAACACGGTAAGGGAAACACCAACCTCCATTATTCGTTTCACTAACATTCAAAGCCATAGCTATTTCAAAAGAGAATTACAGAAGTCAGAGAAGAGCCCTTTCTTGTTCCAGATTTCAGAGAATCAAGATTTTTAAAATTTTTTGTCTTGGTTCGGTATTATCCGTTTCATATATATACACAAAGCGTATTATCAGATTCCTCTTATGAAATTATATCATGAAACAAAATTTCTAACCCAAAAACAGCAAAACCGTGAATTGTATGAACTTCTACAGAGTTCCAAACGTTCACAGATATAAGATACAGTTCTTCAGATGCATCTTTCCAGAGTTTCAAACGTTCACAGATATAAAATACAGTTCTTCAGATGCATCTTTCCAGAGTTCCAAACGTTCACAGATATAAGATACAGGTAAATTCTGTTATTAGTTGAAATCGTATACCAAGTAATTTGAAATATTAATTTTTTCGACAGACATGGAGGAAAACAAAAGCATAATATTACATACTGCTGCTCAGTGGCCTTACAACACTATTACGACAGCGGAAGTCACGTGACCCTAGTAACACGTCATGATATTCTAGAAGGATCATGTCTGTTCGTGGCAACTCTGGTCTTTTCTACGCACCCTCTATTCTTGTATATAAGTGCGCCAGATAAAGCAAAATGAATTAATCAGAATAGAATTGCAGACAGACAGAGACGGACAATTGAGTCAAGCGCGGTAGTGACCGTAAGTAAAGTGCGTGAATCTTTGTGAATTATAGCGTGTGTTTAAGTTTTAAAGTGACTGTAGAAATTAAGTGTATTGCAAAGTTGAGTTGAGAAAGAATAAACTAGTTTTATTTAAGAAAGGACTTGTATCGCTGAAGTTTATCGGAAAGAATTTCTACGGAAAATTAACAAACGAACAGAGATGTAACAATACTAATTTAAAAAGGCCCACTGCAATTATACGAGCATCCAGACTCTAGAGGAAATATTCAACCTATCCTTCAAATTAGGCTACATACCAGCTGCTTAAAAGATAGCGGATGTCTTAATGCTTCTGAAAGAAAATAAGCCAGCCAGTAGACCAGAAAGGTATAGACCAGTCAGCGTTACCAGTCGTATTGGCAAACGGATTCCAAAAAACAAAACCAACTACAGACCATCTGGTAAGACTCACAGAAAGCATAATAAAGTGTTTTAGTCGGAGAGAATGCACTATCGCCTGCTTTATCCATGTTGAGAAAGCCTTCGACTGTATATGGCACAACGGATTAAAATTTCAAATGTCCAAAATGAAACTACAGTGAGGTATTATTCGCTGGCTCTCCAACTTTCTGGATAACAGAAGAACTAGAATTAATGTATTGGGCACCTTCTCGGAGTATTTTATCACGGAGGCAGGTGTTCCGCAAGGAGGAGTAAACCCTATACTATTAATCATGTATGTGAGTGAAATGCCTTTGTTAGATTCAAATTTCTGCTTCTGTTCCCAGTTTGCCGATGATGTTGCTATATGGAAGAGTTCTTATACTCCAGCCATTGCAGCGACAAATTTGAAACCGCGACTAAACCAAATATAAAATCAATGCAACAAATGGAGAATCAAAATAAATTATATTATTCACGAAATCAATCAAGACAAGTAAACAGCCTCTAAAATTCCACCCTCAATGGAACCCCGCTTCAGGTAGCCACATCAGTCAAATTCCTGAGCCTAACTTACAATTCAAAAATAAATTGGACCAAACATGTACAGTACCGTGCAAAAGTGTTAGGACAAAGT
>NW_013666499.1:168325-172380 GCF_000517525.1 Limulus polyphemus
GATACTTAACATCAGTATCATTAAGTTTAGGTGTTCTGCCTCTTCCTTTCCTATTTTCAAATTTACCTGTCTCGGTCTCACGATCTAAGGTGTACTTGACAGTGTTTGGGGAGCATTTCAAGTCTGTTCCAATTTGTAGGAGAGTCCAACCAACATCACTCAAAGATTTTATGCGAACTCTCTGCTCTATAGTCAATTATCTATGCTTTTATGGCCGTGGCATGACAACAAAACTTAATATATAGTGTTAAACACAGTTTTTATCAAGGTTTATTTGTGGAGTGCTATTAAATTGATTTCTTCTAGCATATACTAGTACCACATGCTAGCTTCTTTTTATATAGTTAAGACACTGCATGGGGTATCATGAAAGTTATTTCAGACCCTAAATTTGATCAGTATGTTCATTCAAGTAGAACCTTTATGACATGCCCTTGGTACAAGTATATGGGAATTCTAAAGAATGATAAGTATTCTCACCTTGGATCATTCAATTGTCAACAGGGATCAGTGAAGCATTACCATAGTGTTTAAATTTACATTCTGTAATGGCATGGAAGAATTAGCCCCATAAAATGGAAAGAATGACAAAACCTTCTCTTGTCCTAACACTTTTGTACAGTAGTGTAAATAAAATTAGAAACAAAATATGACAAAGAGCAAATTGTGTATGATGTCTGACTGGCAACACCAGGGGCGAAACAACTAAAAATATATTTAAAATCCATAAAACCTATATATGTCTAGTGGTAGAGTATGCCTGCCCAGCATGGATAAATGTATCTAACTCACATATAAACAAACTAAAGACAGTCTAAAATTCACTAATAACTAAAGCATAGAGAGTTCCCAGATTCACAAACACGTCCTTTCCACGCGATTAACATCCTTATGTTGTCAGACAAACTTATTAGTAGATCAGTAGACAACTTGAAGAAAAATTTTAACATAGATGCTTCAATAAGCCCAACTGCAAAACTTTATCCTACGTGAAGAAGATAGACCTAAGTACCTCTCACCACTAAATCTAGTAAACTCGTTATACAATCTACAGCCACCTACTACTCAGCAAACCGGTAGCTAGATATAGGGTTGGTTTTATTTTAAAAGGGTATTTATGTGAAAATATGATTGTATATTTTATCGGTATTTATGGAACTGTTTACGAGAACAAGACTGTATGTTCATAATTAACGAGATAAAGTGAAATATTTGCCGGAAAAGTACCAACAAAATCTACGTTTCTACATTCATGGACATGGCCTGAAAAGGGCCACTTGCGTATGCGATAACTTTCGAACAATTGTAGCGCGCATACAGTGGATGCATGATTTTAAAATATATTTTCCCAAATACCGGAGCGAACAATATCAGATAATAACGTGTGTTTCATCAACTACATTCAAGTAATGAAACAAGTGCTAAGGAGGAAAGTAGAGATCCAGGGTGTACCTAACCCTCCCGAGTCTCATGACCAAATAACGATCAGAGAAACCAGTCTGACCTCATCTCGTGATTATTAATCAACTGCCTCGGATCTTAACCCTAAGGATATAATATTTTATTCACTAACCCTGACTAATGAATTAAAGTTAACAGCATAATGAAGCATCAAATAATATAAAACGTTCAGAAAACGCAGAAACAAAATCGTATATTAAAGACAGCTTAATTGTTAGTTACCTTGGGCATTGATCTTTAATCACTTACCTGCAACAAATTAGATTATTACTAACTTCTCTTTAAAATTTTAATGTTAGGCAAGTAATAAGAATTACAACTTTTATATCTAATGATACATTATTGTTATTCTAAGATTATAAACTAAAAGCAAAGTTATTAGTATAACTTAATCTCTGCAATGTGTTGAAAGTTTGTTTGTTTTCAATTTTACGCAAAGCTACTCGAGATATACTTAATTTTGGAGTGATCAACTACCCACCGTCAACTCTTGGGCTATTTTTTATCAACAAATAGTGGGATTAACCTTCACTTTATAACGTCTCTAATTTTGAAAGGGAGACCATGTTCGGTGACGAAATTCGATCTCGCGACCCGTAGATTGCCAGTGGAATGCCCTAACCACTTGGATCATGTTGAAAGAAATATCTTGTTACTTTAAGTTTATATTTAAGCCGAAAGATGGCAGTAAATACTGGAAAGTTATCATTATTTTCGTATATTTGTTTAATGATATCCAGAAGTATGGATCAGTTAAACAAAAATATAATTATTGCTGTCAGAAAGGTATACAAATAGTATTTGTTTTTTGTAGATATTCGCGCAAAGCTATGTAAGTGTATTTATAATTTTGAAATGATAGACTAGAGTGGGGTTCCCAAACTGTGGTTCGTGAACCCGAAATTTTTCAGGGGTTCTCTGAAAACATTCTGTAATGGCAGAAGCAAAAGTGTTTGCGCGCATCCATCACATTGAGTAGGTTATAACTTTAAGACTCCTCATGAGAAATGGAAAGGTGAGGGAGGTATTGTTTGCTGTTTTTTTTTTTTTAATTAAATAGACTGCTAGTGCTGTTTATAAAATTAAAATGAAGAACAAGAACAAGCTTAATCAAAGTGAAAACAGCTACAAAAGTGAAATCTTGGAAGAGTGTTGCTGTTTTCATAATGTAATAAAATTAATAATTAAATGATAAATAATAGTAATGTAATAATAAATAGTGTGTAATAAAAATGTCATAAGAAAAGCAAATTTTATATTTCCAAGATCAATGTTTTTATAATTTATACTCAGGAAAGAGAGAAAATTCCTGGAAAGTATTAATTTTTAGGAAAGGGTTCGCGAGATTTGGCATTTTCATAAAAAAGTGTTCGCGGGATGTTAAAGTTTGGGAATGGGAACTACTGGACTAGAAGGAAGGCAGCTAGCCAACAGCGCCCATCGACAACTGTCCGAATTGTGGGGTTTCACGGTCATCCTTCTAATGCACTCACACTCCAAAAGTGTGTGTGTGTGTGGAGAGTGATTTTTTTCTTCTATTTTTGGAATGGTATTCGAATGAGGACCTGCAAGAAATACAGCACGGCACGCTAACGACTGGTACATGCTTGGCCCTATAAAAAAATGAAGATTCTGCTTGAATACACTTACATTGTCTACCGTTGTAGAGTTTAAAGAAACAGCTGTTTATAATACGGGCAACAGTAGAGCTAGAAATATCAGATTATCATTCACTGGAATTTATCTAATTGTTATAGTATTTATGAAAAGAGTAGCGCCATGGGGTTAGATTGTATTTTACGTGTATTTTAGATAACTCGCTAGGCGTAGATATTAATAGCAATTTCTGTATGAGTATTTTTTTTTTAGGCTCTGTGGTGAGGTTTGTAATAGATATCAATAGGCTTAGAAAATTAGACTGTTGAAGCCCATGATAATATAATAGACAGGTCTTCCAAACATAGACGCGGATTCTTCTTCAAAACTTTTTTCATTACTATTTTCATTTGAGAGAGGTGCATCATTTAAGACGTTGTTTTTTAGCTAATTGATTTGATGCTTCGCTTTCCTTTGCCACTTTTATTAATGAACCTTTAGAGTATGCAAGCTGTGTATCTATCTGGCAGCGAGTTTCGTAGTGAGTTTCTTTTTTAGTTTTGGATATTTAAATATTTGTGTTTTATTATCACGATATTTTGTATCACCGAAATGAAAGTAGGTATAACATTGAAGGGAAGTCGCGACTATCCTATCAGTTTTTATATTTATAGGGAAATGGAATCTTTATTTGTATAAAATTATATATATATATATATATACACATATATCTTTGGAAATATATTTTATTTTTGTAATAAATCCATAGATTTAATTTCTCAACACATCTGTGGCACTATTGGTTTATTTTTATTTTCTTTTAGCAACTATAATATTAAATTATTACAACTACAGAAATCGTTTCGCGGAAGATTTTACTTGTAATATATATATATTTGATTCTGGATAAGAATAAATTTAATAAGTACAGTTTTTAAACATTTGTTTAACAACAAGTTAAAGCTTGGAATGGTCTATTCTTTCATTGGGGTGTGTGT
>NW_013666499.1:173058-174066 GCF_000517525.1 Limulus polyphemus
CACAATGTCAACTCTGAACAAGCTACTCCAGGCTGCTGTAAATTCTTTTTTGTCTTGGTGTTATTGCTGGCGACTATTCCTCAATGTTCCTAAGACACAAGCTATTCTTTTTGGTCCAACTCGTCATAAGTTTCCCTTTGCCGTGACCCATCTCTATTTGATGTCCGGGTTGACAATGTCCCGATCCTCCTTTCTGACTCCGTGACCTATCTAGGCAATGTCTTTGATAGGCATCTTACTTGGACGCCATACCTATCTACCCTTTCAGCTAAGGTTACTCGACGTCTTCATCTCCTCCGTTCTCTCACCGGTACCTTCTGAGGCCTGAACCCTCCTCTTCTGCTATACACATACAAGACATTTATCAGACCCTGCTTAACATATGGACATACAGCCTGGATATCTACTTCTCTGACCTTCTACTCTCGTCTCCAGGTTTTGGAGCGCCGTGACCTCCGGCTCGCGTTTGGCGTCAAACTCCGTAGTCCAACTTCCGACCTTTATCGCCGTATCAACTTTCCTCACATTCTATTACAGCTTCGCACTCGCTATGTTAATAAATGTTTTCGTGACCACAATCCCATCTTCTCCGATGTTCTCGCCACCACTGTACCCACTCCAAGAAGCATTTTTGCACCACCTGATCACCTACTGAACCTCTATGTCATGTCCCTCCCAGCTGACAATCCCGAGCATGTCGAGATGCCGATGTCCCCTCTTCCCCCATTTATCTATCCTGATTCATAATACTCGATATAACTGTTGCCAGTTCCCACACAATCTCCATTATATTCGATGACGAGGAACCCACTTTGAGACTAATAATGGTTGGAGACGGCTTGAATGGGTAATGAAGAAAACTTTAATATAAGCTTAACATAACAGCAAATGTACAACGTTTCGACAATTATATGATATAGACTAATTAGTGTTCACCCATATTTCTCCGGATTGTCTCCTCCATCTGCAAATATCGCTTTTTCCCCATTTTCCACCACCTGTGCTGAA
>NW_013666499.1:174087-181857 GCF_000517525.1 Limulus polyphemus
CCTTGGCTGACGAGAGGGCGTAACCCTCTACTGGCCCGCCGGTCCCCCGGGATTGGAATGAAATAACACTTATGTTGTTGTTGTTGTTGAGCTGGTCAGTCTATCTCCAAAAACAATTTAACATTATGAAAAAGATTCTAAAACAAAAATAATATATGTAAAATAAGTTGTAAGTGAAGATAATATATAACCAGTAGGGCTTTTAAGAAACGACCAAAGAGATTTTACTGCAAAGCTACACAATAGGCTATTTGTGCTCTGTCCACCAGGGGGAAATCAAACCCTAGATTTTAATGTTTCCAGTTCGCAAACTTATCGCTGATTCACCTGGAAACCAAAATCAAAAGAGGTATGACTATTGAGCACTACTGTAAGTATAAGAACAATTAAACGACATTTTAATTACGTTCAATGTGAAATTCCATTATAATATTGTTGCGTCAGCGAGTCACATGACTACTGTGACGCCACGTTTCTAGAACTATCCTGTACCTTGGCGAATGTTCTAGTATTTACTAGATATAGGGTAGTCGGGTACATAAAAGAGGGTGACAACGTGACAGAGGAATGTAATGCGTGTGTAGACAGTGAGTAATTGAACTACAGTCAGAGAGCACGAGAGACGTTCTTTGAGAGTTATAGCGTTTGTTTAGCGCGATTGTTGAAGTTGAGTGTATCGGTAAAGTTATATTCGGAAAGAATAAACCAGTTTTATTAAGAAAGAACTTGTGTCGCTTAAGTTTCGTCGGAACGAAGTTACAGAAAGTTAATTAACAAACGGAGACGTAACAATATCTAATTTTTATATAGTTTTATGCTTGTTTAATTTTCGTCTTTTTAAAATATAATCGTCATCTCTGTTTTGATAAAAAGTTTATAATCGCCAAGACTAATTCAAAATATTTTTTTGTGTAAGGAGAGTATTTTTTTTTTTAAGTTACAGGTCAAACTTTGTTTCTATAAACTCTGTCAGTGGAAATACTTGTTAAGTCACTGTTGCTAAAGGGGATATTTACAAGCAGAATTATTAGTAAAATAAACCTTGATTTTAAAAATGATTTTATAAGAAAGACTAGTAAAACAAACCTTGTTCCTGGAGAAGATTTTTATAAGCCGAATAACCTGTAAAATATACCTTGTTTCTGTAGAGGACTTTCTGTTATAGTTGCATGTATAACTAGAATACAAACATATCTGTATTCAGGTATTTTCAGTTAATTTTTTTTTATAAATGTGCAATCACTATACAGTTAGATAATGTCTTTATGGGTAGTAAGTGAATAGTTGTAAGTTTGCAATGACACAGAAGCATACCCAAGGAAGTATAAGCTGTGTGAAATGACCACTGTGGTATGTAACTTTAGCCCAGTTTTAAAAAATAAATGTATAAGCGTTATATATTTAGATAACGCTTATACATTTTTTAAAACCTCACTGAAGTTATATTCGTATTCCAGTTACTGTATACAAATAAATAAAATCTGATTGTTGTTTTCTAGTTGGTTTAAACCAATTCTCCAGATAACACATACACGTATCTGGATTTTTTTCTTTTCTTATCTATTACTGTTGTGTAAGTTTCCATTTATTTTCATTGTTTGTTTCGTAATTAATCGGAAAACTTAAATTAATTTTCACATGAAATAATTTTAGATTAAACCATGTAGGAATTTAGCGTAGAAAAACTTTTATATGATTTCTATAACGCCACCAAGCGTGAGTCCGTAAAAGTAACGACTGATGCTTTTCGCTAAATAATCCAATGAAAGGAAACGATGCACGATCAACCAGACTAATAACCCACAAGCACTTGAAGCTGATCTGCTGAATAAGGTAGACATCTAATTCAAGAATAAACGAAGGATGCTTTTACATAAGTTTAAATACGAATAAGGTAATATATTTATTATGATCAGAAAAATCTAGGACTAGTTTTTTGCACAATCCTAAACAATCAGGTGAACTATGACAGGCACAGAGCAAAAGATAAGTTCTAATGGACAAACCAGCCAGACCCAAGTTCCTGCAGAAGCACCGTCGGTAGGTGAAACTTAATAGTCAATAGCAGGTGCTGAGACCTTATAACTGAATAATATAATTGTAACTCTTTTTTTTTTATCCAACGCTGGAAAATTAAAAATTACTGAAAGGTATTAAAAGTTTGTACTAGTATTTCCTGTTTTTGTTTACATTACGTTGGATTCAGTGTGAGAGTGTTTTGAGTTGGGAAGCTTGACAGTTAAGAATTTTTCAATCAATGTGTTTTTGAAATGTAGCCTTAACCCTCTATTGCATGCATTATACTAATACGGGAAGAAACTGTTTTCTTTGAATGTCTTACTTAAATAGGTCTATATTACACAAAAATGTTTTGTGAAATATATTTTATTAAGTTATAAATGGGTACGTTACGTAGAAATAATATTGTTCAATTGAGGAACCAACGAAAATATTTCCAAAATTTATTTAGACTGTTATTGTTAATGTTATCTAGAAGTAAGGGTATACATCTACAGAATTTTAGCATTCGTTTGCGTATAACTGTAGCAGTATAAGGAACAAAAATAGGTTTGTTATCTGTAAGCTGTGTGTTACAATGTGCAATGGAGGGTTAATGGATTACATATATGTACATTTTTTGAGCACTGTAAAGATTAACTTTTAAGTTGCAGCTTGTCAACTGAATGTTTGTGATATGTGTACTATTTTGTTACAAAGGTTAAACCTTATTCAGTTATTGATCACAGTTTTGAACGTCAACAAACATGTTTTACTGGATAGTTTTTTATAGGTAAATATTTATTGCTTCATAAAGATATTAATTTTAGGTGTGTCTTGTGTAGTAATTATAGGTATCATATTTTGTAAACAAAATGATTGACAAGGCCATTTTTTTTTTTGATCTTAGATGAAAGAATCAGGATAATAATTATCTTACCGTACCCATGCATGTGTAATCACACATTCGCACACACATGCAGACATCTTGGAGATTGATCAATGATTCATTATTCTTATAATACAACAAAATTAATAATTATAAAATAAAGGTATTACCACATTAACATACGTTGTTATAAAAATATCCTAGATCTCCCAAGAAGTTCTACTGCAGTAGGGCTCTAGATATTTGTAACTAGCTGTTATTATCATCACAGGTTTTTCACGTTTTTTTACAGGCTGTGTTTCTAGCGTCCATGCATTGCTTCTAAGTACATGTATACTGTTGTCATGGTAACGAAGCATTTTGAGAACGTCATGATAATAATCGGCTATGTTCGCGCTTGCTTGTTTATTTCTATAAACTTTTGTATGTCTGTTTATGGGATGTGACAGGCTTTTAATTCTTGATTAGCTCGACAGTGAACTTTTTGGAAGAACACAGATCTAGGATACAGGAATATTAGAAAAGCCTCACTTTGGGTTAGAATCGAACGAAAGAGACCAGTTCATTCAAAGGATTTCAAGTTGATTATTGGCTATAAAATATAAAAATAATGACGACACGACATTCCCATATATACTGAGTGCTACAATATTTCTTAATCAATTAACATTAAAACTGTTGTATGTATATTATTCTCACATGAGAAATGTCGACATTCTTTAAATAAGCTCAAATAGGGGGAGGGATCTCCGTACATGTATAAAAGTTCTCTTTAAAACTTCCATGACCAGGATTAATCAATGTTTTCTGCGATAATTTTACTAATTGCAATAAATATTACTATACAGCGTTGTTTATATTTGATTTTTTTTCTTTTTTTCTTTTGAAGAATAAAGTTGTAGCGAAAGTAATCTCAGAGCAGCTAGAAGATAATCCAAAACATGAAACTTAGTTGGATTTATTATTATTCGTTGAATGTAAATACCACTGCATTGTTTAGTTTTCCTTAGAGTAGCCACAATGTTTCACTTCATACGTGTTTAGCAAGGAATCTTGTAATGAAAAAATAGTTATTTACAAAATATTTCAGCAGAAGTATGTGCGTCATCCCTGCCATACAGTACTAGTGTAACTATTACCCGTACGTCATCCCTGCCATACAGTACTAGTGTAACTATTACCTGTACGTCATCCCTGCCATACAGTACTAGTGTAACTATTACCTGTACGTCATCCCTGCCATACAGTACTAGTGTAATTATTACCTGTACGTCATCCCTGCCACACAGTACTAATGTAATTATTACCTGTACGTCATCTCTGCTATACAGTACTAGTGTAATTATTACCTTCAATGCTGAACCAACATGATCTTCTACTTCTCTAGCCAGACACATCATTTTATTAATCAGTATGTACACATATACCTTCCTTCCACGTTGTTCACACTTAGAATTATTGATCGATGGTTGAGAACAGTCACATGGTTTCTTTATACGCCTTTAGATGCACACATTTTTTTTTTTCATGATTATTATATTTCTGTCTTCTCGTGATGTAAAGGTTGTGCATTATTTGAGTTGATAAACTTTTGTGAATTACGAAAGGTGGTAAACATAATTACGGATATATTTAGTAAGGGTAATCTGTGTATTATTACTTATCTTTTACACGTCGTATTTGGATTCACATTACGTATCCACAATGATGATACAGTATGAGTTTAAAAACTGCTCTGTTTGTAACTTATTAAAGTTTTAAATTTAACACTAATTAAACTGAAAACAAGTTATTTTCCCATCTGCTTTCTAAATTAGTTTCGAGAAAGCATTTCTTATTTGTGCTTTAGAACTAATAGTTTAAAACTGTGCCTTACTAGCTTACAAAGCTAGTGGATTACCCATTCAACTCAATTTATAAAGCACTTGCTTTTAATGTGTGTGGTCCTGGATTCAAATCCTTCACGTAGAAATTGCAAGGATTAATGTTACCATAAGAAAAACTGGCGCCAAGCTAGTGTTAGTCACACGACCCTGAAATAAGGACCTGGGGACTCGGGTAGTACAGTACTCACCTGTTGTACAAAATGTTTCGGGTTCGATTCCGGCCAGACGAAAAAAAAATTACACAGCTAGTGGGCGTGGACGTGACTCTGTGTTAAGGTCCGAGGGTGGACCTTGTCTGTAAGGGTGGGGGGAAGAATCCTGGGCACCCACAGAAATATTTTCAAGGGAGAGGGCAAAACATGTTTGTAGGGGATCAGCTTTTACAGTGTAAGTCAACAGACTAAAATAATATGTGTGCTTAAACACAAATTTACAGTTTTAATAAAAATTAGTAAAAATATTTAATTTAACTACAATGGTAAGTTTACGTCATAATACGTGCAATTGTTTTTAATCTAAAGGGAGGGGCAAATGCGTCTATGGGAAGAATGTAACTGTGTGAATTGTTAAAAGGTACCTTACTAGGAATTGCCAGTCGATTGCCCTCTTTAGTTCAGATAGTAGGGCGTTAGTTTCTTGTGCGAAAAGTCTATGTTTCAGCTACGAGTCAGGGAGTACGAAAACAATTGGATAATACAAAGCAACTTCTTCTATAAATTTGTTACGTTATTAGTAATTTGCTAGTTCATGAAAAAAAATATTTAACTGGAATGTTAATTTAATTGATAATTTTCCTATGATAATATAGTAAACAGTTTAGTATTTCAGTTATATTTTATGTTATAAACAAGATGCTGGAAACGTTTATGTTTATTTGAAGTTAAGCACAAAGCTACACAATGGGCTGTCTGTGTTGTGCCCACCACGTTGTAAGTCCGCAGACATGCCGCTGTGCCACTGGGGGGAAAAGCTGGAAACAAAGAGTAACCATTCTAAAATATTTGGGACTGGTGTAAAATTTATTGGTATGTTTTCTCACAGATATTTCTTTATCAAGAAATATAACTGAAATTGAAAAAAAAGCGCATTTTATTTTGTATCTTCTTTTTTCTTTATAACTAGCTATAATTAATAGATGAAGTTAATAAAAAAGAACAAAATGGCGCGATTTTACAATGTTCTGATAAAAGTCCACGTAAGTTCAATCGAAAAGGAACTGAAATTATAATATTTATCTAATTCACACAATAGAGTCCACTTTCATTTGCATTCACGTCATCGTAAAAAGCTAACACGGTTTACATCGCTAACTTGCATAATTAATCATTAGAGTAGCTGGCATATAATAATAAATTTTCTGTAGGTGTTTTAGATAAAGTCGTTACTTTAAGAGGCTCGAGTGTGGTGTTTATGTAAAAGTCTATAAAGACTATTTTGTCTGCAGTAAGTTCTATCGTCTTTCACGTGATACTTTGCTAAATAAAAGTTTTGTTTGTTTTATAAATCATAAAGCTAGAAAATGAAAGTATAAGAAGCACGTTTTAATTGATATTCTTTTTCAAATAAAATTCTAAGAATGTCATTACCTATATAGAATTGTTTATGATTAAGCCTTTCAGGTAAAAGCAATGGATTACTAAAGTTGTCCCGCTTAAACAAATTCCTTCTATACGTTATATAAACCTTTATAATGTTAAATGACACCATGTGTTGTATTAATCATCAAACTGTTAATAATCGAATATATTAAATTACTGACGGTCATACAGATGCGTTCAGTCGTAGGAGGAATATTTCAGATGGTGTTACAGTTTTGTACACATTTACTTAATGGTTGTATTTCAGAAAATCTTATTTCATATGCCATTTTATTTTAGGATTTTTAAAAATATTTAATATATTGCTTATTTGTAGGGCTATTAAATTGTGGTTTATTAATCGTTCTCTTAGGAATTATCGAATTCTTGAGCTATTATTAAAGCGTTGTTATGTATCTGCTCGTTTGATAATTTCCTTAATTTCCGGTATAAATTCTTTCCGAGGAACTTCAGCGATACAAGTCCTTTCTTAATTAAAACTAGTTTATTCTTTCTCGATACAACTTTGTAATACACCTAACAACTTTTATAACACACGCTATAAATCACAGTGATTCACACACTTTACTTACGGTGCCTACTGTTCGCTTGACTCAGTTATCTATATCTTCACTCTATCTGCATATCAATCTCTTCTTTTATTTGCCGGGCTTATATACTAATAAAGAGGGCGTCCCGAACAAACTAGAAAATTCACGATCATCCGAGAAACTCCTGGCACACGCCAGCAGAGTCACGTGACTTCCGCTGTCGTAACAGCGTGTTAAATATCTTTTTATAGGAGCTACTCCAGTGATATTGTTCATCTAATCAAAAACACCTTAGGTGTGAAACAAAGGTGCGGCCAAAAAAAGGATCGAGTGTGCGACTTAAAGGAATGAAATCAAAATTGGCAGACAAACTGGTAGTTACACTTATAACATTGATAAGAATTTTACAGCAAATATTCATTCATTAGTTAGCTAGGCCGCGTTTATGTTCAACTTGGCGCATGATGGTGGATAATACAAAAGATTGCTTGGCCTAACCAATACTTACCTATCTGCACGTCCTTTCACTTTATAGTTTTGCTGCTCTAAATCACCCGAATGACAAGAAACTAAAAAAGGTCCACTTTTAGGTTAAGCTATAGTAAAAATGTTAGACGGATAGCTCACGTGATTTTTTGCGTAGGCGTGCGCAAACATTTTTTGATAAATTTGAGCGGTTTTTGTTGAATAATTTTGCACATTGTAGGCTGAAAAGATCTATCAGTGTACCAAAGTTGAAAAATTTCATAAAAGTTAAGTATGTTTTTCTGTCAAGTAAAGTTTCCGCAATTTTGGTGCGGAGAAAAAAGAAATGTAAAAAATTCTTTCGAAATGGAGGTGTTACGTCTCCGTTTGTTAATTGATTTTCC
>NW_013666499.1:182857-188385 GCF_000517525.1 Limulus polyphemus
ACTATAACAACGAACGTGCTCAATAATACTTCTGACTGCAGATCAATTACTCACTGTCTACACACACACATTACATTACATTATTCCATCACGTTGTCACCCTCTTTAATATACCAGACTACCCTATATCTAGTAAATACTAGAGCATTCGCCAAGGTACAGGATAGTTCTAGAAAATAGGTGGCGCCACACCAGTCACGTGACCTCGATGACGCAACAGAGGTTTTATATCTCGGGTATTTCTTAATGTATTGCCTTGAAATTTGGTATGTGAAGTAAGAGTCCAGTAGAGTACATTTACTGCAAAATATACGTAATTTGTATTACCACAGTCCGAGATATAGTAATCATACAAAAAGTGTAAAATCGCTAAACTATCACTCCTGTTAATAACACAGCGTGTCCTGCAGCAAGTTGTTTTGGCCGCTCAACACACTACTTGTGTTGTGATTTAGGGAAGGTTCGGTTTATTTGAAAAAATGTGTAAGAAAGCTAAGGAAATTAGAAAAAAAAATCCGGAAACTTGTTAAATTCAGGGGAAATTGTGGCTTTTCTTTTCTCTAAGCACTTACACGCGCACACAAATCATGCTGTTTATCACTTACACTCGCACACAAATCATGCTGTTTATCACTTACACTCACACACAAATCATGCTGTTTATCACTTACACGCGCACACAAATCATGCTGTTTATCTATGATAATTTTTGAATAGTTGAACACAATCTTGCTTAGTCACTCTCATTTATGTGGTTATAAATCTCTAATTCGTTATCCGTGAAGATAGGCTAGAATAAATATTCTCGTATAAATAACAAGTAACAATTTATTATCTACCATCAATTTGCAATTTTCTTCTTCAAAGAGATTTTTCTGTAGTACTGTAATAGGAAATAAACATGTCCTGAAGTTGTTATTATCTTTTATAACCAGATTGAAATTGAAATTTTCGAAATTATCAGTATTTTGCCCGTGCAGCTCAGGAGGAATATGACATTTTGACTGAAAAGTCAGAGAAACCATCTTGTGTGTGTGTGTGTGTGTGGAGGGGGGGTTCCATGAATATTTTTCTCCTTTATCTGACAGTATTAACGATGTTATATTTTTCTTTAACATGTGTAGTGGTGTTTAACTTGCATTAATATACTATGTTGTTGTGAAATGATATTTTATTATTCTAGGAACTTGTATCTTCTGGACAGGATGAGCGAAACTGGCGAGGTATTGGAATTGCCCTTATTGTGATAGTAGCAGTGTGTGCTCTGATAGCAACAGCTGTAGTTCTTCTCACACCAGGTTAGTGTCATTTGTATCAAAGGTAGAATACTGTTCTTGTAAATATTTACCTGTCATCTCCTCATATATGTGACAAATTATACATTGAAAGTTAATAGCACTTTATAAAAGCAATGTTTCAGGTCTCGTGGTGTCCTTAAAACTTCTTACGCGATCGTTGATTGTACTTAATCTGGTGGCCACGATTACACACTACTGCTTGACAGCACTGTTTGCTTT
The DNA here is from genome assembly GCF_000517525.1 of Limulus polyphemus. Classification (NCBI taxonomy): domain Eukaryota; kingdom Metazoa; phylum Arthropoda; class Merostomata; order Xiphosura; family Limulidae; genus Limulus; species Limulus polyphemus. The sequence goes on from NW_013666499.1 coordinate 184,375, forward strand.
ATAAACAAGCTTTTGTGGCAGACGGTGACAGACACATCTTGGCACCAATTTCACAGATCCTCATGGGTTCTTAGTATTACTAATGTGGTTTTCTTCTGTTGACGTTGTTGTTACATGACCCACTCCAGGATCAAGAAAACAAGCTTGCTGGTTTGCCAGTTCTTGTGAATGATCGTAAAATTAAATTCAGATAAAATCATAGTAATAAATAAATAAACAATGTTGAATAAATATATGATAGATGCTGTGTTATTAATTAAAATCTAATAAAAATGATTTTCAAATGACTTAAATAAAGTTGATAGTAATTATAATTCACATGCTTAATCTGTTTCACACCATAACAGTTGTTGTACATTGAAATTGATGATATATAGAGCTCCTGGGCCACTAATGTGTTTATCATGTTCCAGTGGGTATGTTGAACCCTGGTATTGCACGACAGGCCTCTTCGGCACTGGATATGACAGAGGTAGTGTAGTTGACATATTCTAACATACTCTCATTTGCTTTCTCTCAAGGGTTCTTAGAATTACATGGACATTGACTTTTGTGACCATGTTTAAGTAGCTCAAAGTCACAGAAGATCACCTTAGGACTTGACATGTATGTGATCAAATTGGATTGCTGTAATTTAAGTTTTTTTTTCTCCATTTTTTCTCATGGAAACAGCTGTTTATTTCAAGGTGTGTAAGCTTTTAGCTTGTGTGTGTCTTCATCAGCTTCATATTCTTGTGTAGAATTCTCTTAATGTTACAAAAATTTACCAGCTTCATCACAATGGCATTTGGATAGGCATGTCATGTTTTTTTTCATGTATTATGAGTATACTTGGTGTATGATTTCATTGCTGACCTCTAGGCTTTACTGTGGGAGTTTTCCACTTCTAGGTGAAAATTGAATGTTTATGTTTTGGAATGTTATTTTTTGGTTCTACACTTATTACGAATATTCCAAATGAATATCGCTACATGAAAATGCTGTGAGGTATATTCCTCAAGTTGGCATTACACACTTGAATGGTTGAAAATTCAGTCGCTAAATAAGTGCTAAACATGCCACCTGTATTAGTACATGCTATTTCTTTTTATAAGGTGCTGTTAACCCTCTCTCTTATGTACATAAGTAAATATAATGTTCATAAACAATGTAATAAACTTAATTTATTGTGGTAATTACCAGAAAATTAAACTTTCTGGACTCTAGAAAATGTGACTCAGTGTGTGTTCTTTCCATTGAGAAGAGCAAAAATAAATACTCCATTAAGGCTTATATTGCACAATAGGAAATCTGGCTAAAAGACACATGAAAACTGCTGTAACCTCTAGGATCCAAGATGGCTTCCAAGGCTTGACTGGAGCAGGACTGCTAACTACAGCAGATGCCATAAGGTGTCATGCAGCTGCTATTGTTTCAGATGGGACAACAGAACTTCTCAGGCCTAGTTGCCATGACTTTTCAGCCCATGCAGGAAGATTTGAGATCCTAAAGATTCCAAATGCATGACAGAAAGAGTCGCTTGTTTCATCTGTGGCCTACTTAGTCACTGTATGTGGCAATGTCTGTATCCTGTTGCAAGCCAGAACTGTTAGGTGCAAATACTGATGCTGCAGCAGATGTTGTGGGATTAAAAGCAATCTGTAGCTGTAGTTGCTCCAGCTAGCTTTAACTAGTGGTATTATCGTATTACAAGGGTTACTTTTCTTTGTTTATCACAAGTATATCATTTTTTCAGAAACAATATTACTATTAGCCAATAATTCAAGCCACCATTTATAGAAAAAAATGAACATAAAACTGTACATTTAAAAACTTTGCATTGTTGTTTACGGACATGCAGCACCAGCTGTAAATCAAACAAAAGACAATAACTAGAAGCCCCAAGCAAGTTTTCCTAGGAATACTGATTAATTATACTAAACTTGTTAATTTCTGACTGTGGTATAAAAAAAATTAACGATATATCCAAGGTCCAGCTTGAATGGTGTAAACTGTTTTAAAATTTAAGCTAGTGTATTAAGCATTTTATTGAGTCATCTTTATTGAAATATAAGATATTAGAGAAGGTAGCCTATTTTACAATTTCTGTACAGTCTTTAATGAACATTTACAATGAACTTCTTTAAATTTCTTCTTGGGTTGAATGAATCTAAATTATCTTATTCAAATTTTATTTTTGGTGTTAATTAGGTAATGATAATTCTTACATCAAGAATGAAAAGCTGAATTTAGTGGAACTTTTAGATGGAACCTTCTTACCTAGGAGATTTAATGGAACATGGATATCAGGTTAGTATGGAATGTTTAGACTGAAGTGGAATGAGAGCTTTTGAAAATTACTCTAGTTATAATGTTATTACATCAACTTTTAACGTGCCCCTCCCCCAAATACAAATATACATAACTAAGCATTATTTTCGATTTTAATTTTTGTTCTTCATTTTGTTGATTATAGTTATCTTACTAGCATTCTATTAACTGATTAATTTATGTGTCATCAAAACTAGGCTTTCTTATAAATGTTCCAACAACATCTCCATATTTTGCTCCCTGCAAGATATATATAAATTCCTACATACACGTACTGTAAGTTACTGAGTGTGTCAGCAGTAAGTTTTGAGTGTGTTGTTTACTGTATTTTAAAATGTTATATACAGTGATGTAATGCTAAATTTTAAAGTGATAGAGTCTTGCCAAAATTTGTGAGATGTGCGATGTCACCATCAGGGTAAAGATTTCATATTCAAAACCTAACTTTTATTTTTGGGAATCAGTTTTGAATAAAGTAATTATATGCAGCACTATTTATTTGAGACTACTTACATTAGTAATAAATTGAATAAGCATATATTACTGAGAAAAAACATGGAACTCAACTTCCTTTCAAAAAGTAGCTAGGAAAGAAAACAACAACAAATGGGTACCATAATGAAAAGCTGCAGTTGTAAAACCTCGTGATACATACTTGAAGGGTCACCCAAACTTGACATCATCATGTGTGTACTTTCTTTTTCTACCTACAGTTTTTAGATGCATTCAAAAGTGAACTATGAGTAACAAAAGGTGGCATAAAAATGTAGTTGTTATTTTTGAATTACAAGAAAAAATAAAGGTAGGAAATTTTTGTAGGGAGTTAGCAAATAATATAAAATCACTAACATTAAAACAAATTTTTAAAAACACACACATATATCTAATATTATTAATTTATTTAAATAAGCTCAATTTCTTTGCAACAGATGTACATCAAAAGAAAGGATAGTGTAAACACAACATATCCAAACCTTAGATGAAATATAATTTCTGGGGAGTAAAAATCAAAATAGCAGCCACAAAGCAAACATCCAACAATGGGGCACAAACTACAAGGTGGGCTATTAAGTGTCTTGGTTTTAGAGGTATTGGCAGAAATAAGACCTAAATTGCATTGGGATACCCTGTCTATCAGGTTTATCCTCAATTTTGCCAGCCTCTCATGTTTAAAAAAGAAGAAGAAAAAAAAAGAGAAAAAAGGAACAGATGCAGATGCTCAAGCCTACAGCATCATACATCTTTACCACCTTTCACTGTTTGCAGCCAGAAGTGGGAAGGTGGTTGCTCTCTTAGTACATTTAGATGAAAAAAGATTAGTAAGAAAAATAATAAAGTACTGTATATCAATGGAGAAGACAGCAAAACTGTCCTTAAATTTGGCATTCCAACCCCCAATATGATGTTATGGTATTATTATACTAAACCCAAACTTTTGTTTCAGCTTAGCTCCTATCCTACACCATTCCATGCTACTACCTGGATCTCTTCAGTAATACCTCTTCAATGGTTTTAAAAAGATCCATGTAGCTATATAGGGAAGTTGATATAACTTTATTATTCCACCCATATAAGATATAGAAAATATCCAAATAAGCAATTCTAATTATTTGCTTTTATACTGATAAAATTTTGAAATTATGTTTTATTGTACATATAATAATTTCATTTATGTCATTATTTTCAAATTTGTGTAAATAC
>NW_013666499.1:189343-191096 GCF_000517525.1 Limulus polyphemus
TAAATGGAAACATTGGCACATGTAGATACGTAGATCTTGAAAGTTGAGTTGTTCAACACTTGAAAATAGCTAATATCAGTTATCAACGCTATTTTCAAGTTTTCAACAACTTGACTTTCAAGATCTACATATTTACATGTGCCAATGTTTCCATTTATCAATGTTATATTTTAAGATCTGTGCAAGAACTCGGCTAATAGATGTTTCCGTATATAAAAGCTCTCTTCAAGTTCTGAAAGAATAGTAATATAGTGAAAACATAAACTTGTGTTTGGATTAAATTTTCAAAATTCATGTCATTTTCAACATTGGAAATTACTTAATGAAACTATATTCACTGAACTCATGAAAGGAATAGTCCAAACAATTGTTAGATAGAGTTTTACAAGTCATCAAAATGCAGTTCTACAGTGTCCAAAGAGTAGGTTGAATTTCAGACGCTATAATTAATTATGTTTTCGCTTAAGCATTTTCTGGAAAAGTTGTGTAAAATACCTCATTCCTGCAATGACTGAATGTCTTTACTTATTGAACACTGGCAGGAGAAAATTACAACTGATTGCTTTATTTTAAAAGTAATTTACATTTAAGACTTATTATTCATACATTTTGGTAAATTCAGAAGCATTGAGTGTAATTAATGAAGTCAACTAATTTCAGTAGATAATGTCAGTGTACTGACAAAATGTTTACATGCATATTATTATATATTCTAAAATACTCAGCCAATCAATGAACATTATATATCAGTAAATGATGTATGCTTTTTACTATTTACAAATTAGAAACTTAATAACTTCATTAGTAACAATGTATTACTCAAATGTTATGATTTACCTATAATTATACAACAGGTGCCTGGTAAGTTTAACTAATTCATTCTATATTATCTACAATGCAGAAACACAACTGTCAGTTATTGGTTTTACAGTTAAACTGACACTTTCAAACAAACTTGTAGAACATTTACATAGAAAAAGAAGAACTGATGTACATTAACTTTACAAAGTTTCGTAATTATAATCAAAATTTCAGTTTTTATAAAAGTTTAGCAGAATTTGAAATTATTTACAAAAACAATATTATTCAGTATAATATATATATATATTTAAAAATTTTATTCATTTTGGGATTAGTATATTAATGTGTTATTTCTACAGTTTTGTTTGAGATTATTCAAACTAGTCAAACTTCCAACTGATGTGTGTTTTATCAAAACCAGAATATGATATAACTACAGTATTATGTTTTTCATCCAGAGGGAGTACAATCCTACAAAATACTACATGTCAGCAGATAAAAGATATGTCCTTCTCACAAATTACATGGTACAAGTAAGTATTGAAAATAGCAGAAGTTGTTGAAATAAAATGCAATTTGAATTTATTTAAACATAATATACCATGTATATGTGCAATGATTTTATGATTATAATGTTTTAGGAATAAATGTTTTACACAGTGGTTAAAACAGAAATCTGAAGATGAAAGAGCCAGTGAATTATCCACTAGGTTATTCCCCTTAGAAAATTTTAAAAAATCATCTGTCAAACACAACATATTATTATGCATTTACTATATATAAAGTCGCCATCACTTTTAACAGAACTGTATGAACTTGGACCACAAAGGTTTGCCAAAACTCATCATTTCCAGATCCTCCCAGTTGTTAGCCATAATTTTAATCCTGTTTAGTGAAGACCAGTTTTGTTATATAATAATGTGTTCCTCATTTTAGTTCCAACATATTGTTG
>NW_013666499.1:192096-211532 GCF_000517525.1 Limulus polyphemus
CTCATGCCCTCTACTTTCTAGAACTGTCCTGTACTTTGGCGAATGCTCTAGCATTTACTAGATATAGGGTAGTCTGGTATATAAAAGAGGGTGACAACGTGACGGTAATGTAATGTGAGTGTAGATAGTGAGTAATTGAACTGCAGTCAGAAGTATTGTTGATGTTCGTTGATATAGCGTTTGTTTTAGCGCGATTGTTGAAAATAAGTGTATCGTAAAGTTGTATTCGGAAAGAATAAACCAATTTTATTAAGTAAGGACTTGTGTCGCTAAAGTTTCGTCGGAACGAAGTTACGGAAAGTTAATTAACAAACGGAGACGTAACAATATACTTTCAATTATTCTATAATCTTGATTCAGCTCCCTTTGGTCCTTTGTTGCATATGCTTATGGAGGACTAGGCCTCCTCCCCTCAGTTTAACCACTCATTTTACATACACATAATTAATAACTGTATCACCATATGAAATTTTATTTTAATAACTTGTTTTTTTAAGCCTTAGTTATGTTTCATCTTGATGTGCTAACTTATTTTGGTAACTTCATTGTTTTATCCTAAAATGACTAAGTGTATTTTTTAAATATCATTGTTTTTCATCTCATTATGCCACTTTTGTTTGAACTATGATTCTGTTGTCTTACATATTGTTATTTTGTTATGAAAACATTTATGTTTAATTAATCATTCTTTTTCATCTTATTTAGTCAATTCTTATTAAAACTTCATTATTTTGATCATACTTTTAAAATCCCTTGTGTCTGAGCATCACTAAAACAATCTGTGTTGTTTTATGAATACAGAAAATTAAGCCTCATAACTTTCTTATTATAGAAACTAAATGAGAATGAAGAGATATATCTTTCATTTTGTGATTCTGATACAGCTTTTAGTTTATTATCTGATTCATTATGTTATGTTTTTCTTATTCACACTGTATCTTATTATTTACACCAGATTTACAGACATTCCTACACAGCCAAGTACAAGATTTTTGACTTGAAAAATGAGTAAGTAGCATCCTGATAGCCTTTTAGTCCTTCATTATCATCAGGTTTTATATATATGGGCCAGATTCTATACAGTAGGTGTCTGTGACTTGTTGAAAATAAATTTCAACAATAAACAAACAGTCCAATTGTTTATAAATAATATATTAAAACAAGTCAAATGTATATAAAAATGTTTGTTACACTGTTGGTTACCATAGTTGTATCCAAAGCTCTAAATAATTCTCTTTTTTGTTAAAGTCAACACAGAGTGGTTCAGTTACTTCAGAACACTTTGACAAAACAACTTATTATTTCTGCTCTATTATTACAATACAGTCTGTGATACTTTCACTTTAAAATCACCACTATAAGTGTTGGTTACAACAGTTGTATCCAGAGCTTCATATAATGATCTTTTTTTTTTTCATCAAAGTCCACACCAGCTGGTTCAGTTATTTTAGAATACAATTTCACAGGACAAATTATTATTCTTAACTCATGCAGTCTAGCTCTCTCTCTCTCTCTTGATCTATTTATATCTAATTAACTAACTCAACCTACATTTTGGATGCATATTTATAGCCTGACTGAGGCCAAGAATGTTCCAAACACCACAAGATATTATGATAGAGTAGGACTCAATTAAAACAATGAGAAAATTTAAAAGGTTCTAGTAACATGATGCAATAATACAACAAATGGCAATTCACAACAACTGAACTATGCAACGTATGATTCGTACCCAGTTACCTAAACAAACCTGTGATAATCTATTGCTTCTAAACATAACTAAATTTAACACTTGCATCAATTTTAAATTGAAACAGTCATGTATATCTAACATTTGTAATGTTCTTTCTAAATATATGACGACTGTTTTAAAAGTTAAGTGTTAATGCAATGTATCTTCATGTTAACTCTTCCGACACGGGGTTGGTCAATTTGACCGAGTCACATGACCATCTATTGTCATTTAACAATGACATCAATTTAATACTTATAACTCTATATATATTGGGTATATCTTCACGAAATTTGGCAGTCTTTCAGTTAATATCACAAGTCTTTCACACACAAAAAGTCATATTTCTTAGTGAAGTATTTCTAATAAAATAAAATAAAGTTTTGTACATAAATATATTCAGTATTTGTTTTGAATAGTCCGTGTGCAAAGTAATTTTCATGTTAAAATCAAAAATACTTTTCGTCATCTCTCAAATTTCCTTTGTGTAATCCCTAAAACCTTCTAAATGCATTTCAAACGTTTTTTTTCACTAACTCCTTATAGTATATATGTTATTTTCTCTACCCTAATCTCAAAACTGGATCGGTCAATTCGACCACAAAAAATCGAAATAAACCTAAATTAACCTTCTTTTCTTTCTAGTGTGACTTCAGATTGTAACCTGAAACTACATTTGTTTATCCTACGTAGCTCTAAGTTTGTAACGTTATACATCTATTTATAATTAAATTTTATTGTTTTATTGTCCTTTGAAGCATGTCTAATTGCTATCCACACCATTATAATTTGTAAATCACTCGGGGAACGTGCAGTTCACAATACGCTATCAAATTACATTACCGACAAGCTGCTCGCATGCGTGCTTCATCAACAATTTTAATTATAATATTATTATTACTTAATTTACCTATTCTAGTCTTAAATAACTTAAAAGGATCCGTACTTTTAATTTTAGATACTTTTATAATAATAAATAAAGATAAATATGAAAAACAAGAAATAAAGTACTTACTCAATCTTCTTTTTTTTACCCTCGATTGTTAAGCCTGATTTTTTTTTAGCAATTATGGTGAAGCATTTAACAATTTTAATTTACTTAAATAATACACCAAAGAATATAGACAAATAACATGCAAAAAATAGACAAATTCACTTACTTCAAAACATTTTCATGGCTTTCTAACTATGAGACAAGAGCCCTTACAAATTCATCCAAGCTAGTCGTTAACTTTCCCATGGGAACGAAGTTGCTACTCAGAGTGACGGTTATCTGTTCAGAACACAATGTTATACAATACACCATTTGATAGATGAAAAATCTTGACTTTCTGTTGATTATGAATAATATATAATGAAACGTAAGAGAGAACTATCAACCAATTGTGAAAGAGAGGATGTGGCAGGAGGGGTCTGATTTCCTCTTTGATAGCTCTGTAACAAAAAAATTGAAGGCCATAAAAATTATGGTCTGTTTGAGCAATAATGATTTAATAGAGAGCATTTTACATTTAATTTTGTACATTTTTGAGAGGTGATGAATAAAATAGGGATGATGACATGCTAAGAAAAAATTCGTCATGTGTGTTACAGTAGTGGAAATTCAGGATTTTTTTATATATTTCCTTTTAGAATTAAGAACTTAAAACTTGTATACTATTAAAATATGGATTATTAGCTAAGATTTTATGCTATTGTAATTGGTATAACGTAAACAAAAAGTAGTTTAATAAAATTTTGAATGCAAGACACTAAAACCTTGTGTCATGCACAGTAAAGGGTACCCGTACCAATAGGGTTAATTGTGTAATGAAAGTAGATTAATGAAAATGTACTTGATGTTGAGTTTAGTGATGTTTAGTAAAAAGATGTATCATTCTCTTAAATAGTAGAGTAAATAACAAGCTGAGAGAAAATATGAGAGTTGTTATTGTTACTTTGCTTAATGTCAGAAGTTAGATGTTACATATTGACTATACACACTTACAACTTATCTAACTATAATATACTGGGAGATAAAATAATTTTTTTTTATTTTTATAGTTGTAACTTCTTTGTTAGAAATGGATTTTTCCTAAAAACATTATCTATGACTATTAAATTTAGATATCTTAAATATGGGAACTTTAATTCAACTTTTCTCTTTTGATTGTTTAGAGAAATGCTCCCCCTGGAGGATGATGAGGAGCTACAGTATGCAGCTTGGGGACCGGTTCATAATCAGATGGTAGGTCCACATATGGTATTAAGTTTGAATTATTTTCTATGGTGCTTGGGTATTGAGTAATACATGCAGTGAGATATTCATGTTTTCTTCCTGTGGTCATTTCTTTGTAAAATATTAGTTGTTTTGTATGAGAAGTGTTTCTGGTAAATGTACATAAACATAGCATTTTTAAACTATGTTGGAAAAACATGTACAGACATCCAGAACTAAAGGTAACAGAATGTATACTTAAAATTTACCAGGGTCAGTATGTAAAGTTGTTGGTTTCCTCTAAATGACACATGGTTTAGTCTAGAATCATTCTAGATGTTTATATTCAAGCTATTGTTTTCTGGAACATATAATACACATGATCTTCCATTCACTATTTTAAACCATAAATTATACAGCAATTAACAAAATATTTTAGATTTATGGCTAACAATCAATACTACCCAGTGAATCAGTGTTCTAAAAAAAACCTTAATTGCTGTAGATTATTACATTTGAACCACATAATACATACTCCATACAAATACAAGGAAAAAGAATATTTTATTTCTTTGAGACATTATATGAAATTCCTTAAGATGTTCAGCAGCAGACCTCAGAAACTTAACTTGATAAATAATTTATAGGGCTCCTGATTTTAATCATGGATTATCTCGCAACTCAATGCAACGTGACTCTGGCATGAATGTGTGAAATAGGGTTTCTTAAATGTTTAAACTCTATTTAAACATAATTAATATCAGTATTTTAAAAGTTTTAGTCAGGCATCATTAATACAATATCTGAATAAAGTCAAACATATCTATTTTTTGTGATAGTGTACAGAGTAATTTTCTGGTTGAGATTCTGTTAAATGATCGGCTTATTATAAATAACAAACAGATGTTTTCCAAATATGAAACAGAATTAGTTGATGAGTTTTTTTTTATTTGCATAAGTTTATGTTAACATATGCACATATACTTAGGCCAAAATAAATGTACAGATTCAACTTACCTAACACAATTATACATCTGCTTTTCTCAGAATATAAATATAAATAAACAAATTGTATACCTGAACCTGGTGTAAGCTTAAACGTTTTAAAAGGTTATCAATACATTTTGTGCACAATTTCAGAATACTTAGAGAGTAGATGAAGCTTAAACAGGTTATTTTTTGTAATTACAATACCACATAGATCATCAAGAGTGATTGGAGATTTTTTGTAGGTAGGTGATCAGAAAGTGTACAGTGCCTTACAAAAGTTTTCACCCCACCTGCAAAGTTTCCACATTTTGTTGCTGTCTGAGATTGAAATCATGAAACTTTCAAATGGGACTTTATATTTAGAATCTACACTATCTACTTCAAACTGAGAAAGCTAGAAAAATGCTGATATTATGTAAGTAAGCTAGATTTTAAAAGAAAATTAGGATATTCTCAATTGCATAAGCATTCAACTTCTTTGCTATGGAAACCCTAAATCAATTTAGGTGCAAAAGATTAGATTGAAAGGTCACAAAATTAGTATAATGGTTTCTGTCTGCATATAATCAAAGTAGTTTAACTTGATTTCAGAGTAGATGTATCTGTTCAAGTCACAAGTTGCATAGTGATGCGACAAACCAACCATGAAGACCAAGGAGCTTTCCAAACAAGTCAGGGATAAATTGGTAGAGAAGAGCAGATCAGGAAAACATGAAAATTTCAAAGTCGCTGATTATTCCTTTGAATACGGTAAAGTCCATCATTAAGAAGTTAAGTGTATTTCATACCACCCAGTCACTATCCAGATCAGGCCGCCCTTCCAAACTAAGCAACTGGGCAAGCAGGAAATTGGTTAGGGATGCCACTGTAAAACCAACAGTAACTTTGAAAGATTTGCAAAGTTCCATGTCTGAGATGGGAGTCAGTGTTCATACGTCGACAATATCCTGGTCCCTACACAAAGCTGGTCTGTATGGGCGAATGGCAAGAAAGAAGCCATTACTGAAAAATAATCATCTTAAATCTCCTATGGAGTTTGCGACAAAGCATGTAAATGATACTGCAGACATGAGGCAGAAGGTTTCGTGATCAGACGAGACAAAAATTGAGCTTTTTACTCTAAATTCAAAGTGTTACGTCTGGTGCAAGCCCAACACAGCACATCACCCAGTCAACACCATCTCAACTGTCAAGTATAGTGGTGGCAGCATCATGTTATAGGGAAAGTGAATGTCCTGGAGTGGCCTAGTCAAAGCCCTGGCTTGAATCCAATAGAAAATTTCTGGCAAGACTTGAAGATTGTGGTCCATCAACAATCCCCAACAAACTTGTTAGAATTGGAGCCATTTTGCCAAGAAGAATGGGCAACAATGACACCATTCCATTGTGTCAGGCTGGTAGAGACCTATCCAGAAAGATTCACAGAAGTATTGCTGCCAAAGGTGCTTCCACCAAGTACTGACTTAAGGGGATGAATACTGTTGTCATAGTGGCACAGCTGTAAACATATGTTTTTTTTTAAATAAGATATCCACTTTTATGATAAATGTAATATTTTTCTCATAGTTATTGAGCAACTTAAACCATGGGGCCTGGGGAAATTACATCCATTTGCTCTCCTCCTCAATCCAGCCATGAACACACTCCTTCAATAGACTTATCAGCCTAAACTTTTATGTGTGTTAGCTATACATGACTGTTTCAGTTTAAGTTTAACACAAGGGTTATGACTTAGATACTTTAAATATAGTACGAGTTTTAAATTTAGTTATATTTAGAAGTGATAATTTATTGCAGGTTTATTTACATAACTGTTTACGAATTATATGTTGTGTAGTTCAGTTGTTGTGAATTGATGATTGATATATTATTGTTTAATGTTTCTAGAACCTTCTAAGTTTTTCTTGTTTTACTTGAGTATTATTGCATCATAATATCTCATAATGTGTGGAACATTCTATAACTGTCAGGCTATAAATACACATACAAAATATAGTTTGAGATAGTTAGATAAAGCTAGTTAGATAGATAGATCTAGACTGCATGATTGTGAATTTAACCATAAAAAGTGTATAGTGGCGATTTTCAAAGTGAAATTATTAAATATTGTATTGTAATAACAGAGTAGAGAGAAGAATAGTTTGTCTTTCTCAACTGTGCTCTAAAGTAATTGAACCAGATTGTGTGGCCTTTGAAAAAGAGACAATTATTTAAAGCTGTGGATACAACTGCGATTACCAACAGTGTAACAAACACTTGTATATACATTTGACTTGTTTTAATATGTTATTTTAAAACAAGTGGACAGTTTGCTGTTTGTTTAATGTTGAAATTTATCACCAACAAGTCACAGATACCTACAGTAAAGAATTCACCTTACATATAAAACCTGACAGTGGTGAACCAACCAGGATTCTACAGTGGTAAATGGCCAAAGATGTAAACAATAGCAAGCAAAAGTAGACCTATATTTGCACAGTGGTAAACAACTATGTCAACCGACTTTGAGAGGCAAGTGACTTGGGCTTAATGATGGTGATATAAGAAAGTTTGTTAAACAACAACAAGACCTAGAGAGAGAGAAGAGCTTCAAATGAGGTAGAAAAGAGAAGAAAAAAGAGAAATACTGAAAGCAGAACATGAGCATGAAATATGAGCCCAAACCTTTAAGAAAGGAGAGAGAGAAAGGAGAGACTGGAAATAGAGAGAATAAGAGCAAAAATTGAGATTTTCAAGCTCACTCAACAGAAAGACAGAGGACCCAAGAATGACAATGAGATCAGGGCCAGCCAATCCAAGCAGCCCAAAGTTCATGAACAGAAAGATGGCATGATTAACCAGAGCGTGATTGATAGTCAGCTCAAGTTAGCAAATGGACTAACAGTGCTAATAGTGATTGGAGCATGTGACAAACATTCAGAGGTGCCAACAAGTCACAACATGCTCATAGGTGAAGGCTATGCTGAGGACAAGAAAATGTATATTAATGTAAATAACATTAATGTAAATAACCAACCAGGATTCTACAGTGGTAAATGGCCAAGTTTCTTGGCTGTGGTATCTGGTGATACTGTCTCTGTTTCTATCTTTGGCAATGCTATGGCTTCTGGGTAACTTGTCACATAGTTAACTACTGTCAGCACATACCAGTTGCTCTTGTTGGATACAGGTGCTAGTGATCCAGTCAATCCACAGTTACTCTGCTGAACAGCTCTTCTATGAGAGGCATCTCACCCAGTGACACCTTGGCTACCTTTCCTCTTGGTACTGTCCTTTGGCAGATGTCACAGGACCTGCAGAATCTGGTCACATATCTGATGGCCCCAAACGAGTGAAAGCTGTTTGTGATTCTGTGTGCCATCTAATTTGCTCCTAGGTGTCCTTCCAAATTCTACTTGTGAGCTAACTTCATCCCTTGAGTCCGATATTCTATTGGTACTATGATCTGTTTAATTTCCCCAGTAGAACTGCCTTGACAGATCCAGTACAGCACTCTCTCTTTGAGTTCTTTATTCTGTAAATCCTTTCCCCTTTGTTTCGTGCTTAACTTTCTCCGGAGCACTGTCCCAAAATTTCTGCAATAAAGAGTCTTTCTTCTGTGCTTCCTTCAATTCCTGTAAACATACATTTGGGATGTCAACTTTTGAGACTTGCAGGGGCTTGATGTCTTGCTTACTTTTCTTTTCTTGAGCTCTTATGGTGATTGCAGATGCCTCATCAGTCTCCTTTCTGTTTGGCTCCTTCAAACTTTTACTGCCTGGTATACTACAGAGACATCTCAGAAGTAAATAGACACTATGATTTTTTTTCAATAGTTATTTTTCTCACATTATGAACTTGACAAAAATGTTTACAAATATGCATCAGTACTTAGTCGATTTGCTACTTGCAATTTTCAGTGCAATTTTGTCCTGTAGGATTTTGACCCATGCTGCACGCAAAACATCAAGTAGCTCTCCATGGGATGCTGGTTTTCTGGAACTTCTTCTCACTCCTCGAGCAAGTATGGCCCAGACATGCTAAATGGGGTTCATATCAGATGACTGGCTTGGCCATGGGAGCCGTTGGATGCCTTTCTTAATTAAATAACTATTGAATAAATATCATGGTGTCTATTTACTTTTGAGATGTCTCTGTACCAATCACTAAGTCGTAGATGGGTGCCTTCATACACATATGGCCTCAAGGCCTCCCACATAGTATGGAGTGTCCACCTTTATTTTCACTATAGAACATTTTCTCACTGTTTCATCAATCAGCACAAACAGATATACCTTGCCCATCACCTGAACAGCAGATAATAGACTGGTTCTCGCTGCTGCACCCAGTATCTCGTAGGACCATTTAAGTGCTGCATTGGTTATTCTATGCTGGACTTTGTTGGACACAAGGTGTGGGACCGATAGCTAGCCATAGAAGATGAGAAGCTAACCTGCATACTAGATGCACCAGCTCCTATGATCAAGCAGCTAGTCGCATCCTTCCTGAGGTTAGCAGGATACTATCGGAAGTTCATCCAAACTATGCTGAAGTCTCTGCACCACTAACTGACCTCACCAAGAAATGCCAATGCAACAAAATAAAGTGGAAACAACCATAGCAGATGCCATTCCAGAAATTGAAGAACATATTAGCTCCCCAATCCTTAAAATACCAAATTTCAACAAACCATCGTTCAGGCTGATATATCAGATGTTGCAATTGGAGCAGTGCTTCTGCAAGAACATGTAGACAGACTGTTTTCTGTAATGTACGTCAATAAAAAGTTGTTGAGTAGAGAAAAGAACTACTCTGTGATTGAATGAGAATGTCTGAACATCATATTTGCCTTGTGGAAATTCCAGAACTACCTCTATGGAAAGGAGTTCATCATTCAGACGGATCATCAGCCCCTTTCACGCATTCAGAGGTGCAAAACTGTGGATAATGTGAGGATAATGAGGTGGGAATTGTTCCTCCAGAACTAAAATTACCAGTTCCACATTGAGGCCATCAAGGGGACTGCAGATGTTGATGGGATTGTATGAGTAGATTTTGTGCATGAACTGTAAACAGTCTTTGAATATAGTATAAGAAATATTGTAAATATTTTTCTTAAAGTTGTTGTTGAGTATACATGACTGTTTCAATTTAAGTTTAATGCAAGTGTTTATTGCAGGTTAGTTTACATAACTGTTTATGAATCATACGTTGTGTAGTTCAGTTGTTTTGAATTGGTTATTGTTATATTATTGCTTCATGTTACTAGAACCTTCTAGGTTTTCTTGTTGTTTTATTGAGTATTATTGCATCATAATATCTCCTAGTGTATGAAATGTTGTAGGCCTCTGTCAGGCTATAAATACTCATCCAAAATGTAGTTTGATATAGAATAGATAGATCTCAACCGCATGATTCTGAGTTTACCCATAAAGAGCATATAGTGGTGATTTATAATAACTGAGTAGAGAAGAAGAATTTGTCTTGTCAATTGTGTTCTAAAGTAACTGAACCAGCCTATTTGGAATTTGCAAAAAGAAACAATTATTTAAAGCTTTGGATACAACTGTGAGAACCAACAGTGTAACAAACATTTTTTATATACATGTGGCTTGTTTTAACATATAATTTTAAAACAAGTGGACTGTGTGCTGTTTGTTTATTGTTGAAATGTATTACCAACACATCACAGACACCTACTGTAAAGAATCCAGCCCATACATTAAAACCCGACAATGTGCTTATCATAAATATTAACTATTAAGTATGTATATGTATATTTGGAATATTAACTAACTTACAATAATCTTACTTATACACATATCAATTTACAAGAATATCTTTTAGATTGAAAACCCTTGTAGTTAATGCAAGGCTGTTTAATTAATGTAACAAGTTAACTTGCATTCATAATAAGAGTACATAGAATGGAAACCTTACATCCACTTTCATATAAGTGCTCTTGTAATTTTAATTAATTAATTGGATCAAAGAACGTAACTATAGGTGACATCATATACACAGAGATCACAGAATAATATAAATCAAGTTCAATTAAAAAATAATTATTTCTTTTGAGTTGAGCCTAAATATCAGATTGCATGTTTAAATATTACAGAAGAATAAACTCAGAAATTTGTTTCTCCTCCAGAATCAAATACTTTAAATTACAGAGGCTTAGTTAAACCTTACAAAAATCAGTAAGAGAATAACTGGTTATTTCAGTTATGCATCAAATAATCTTTTTTTTTTTTTTTCAAAACCATCCACTGAGGGATGAGGTTGCCTCTGAAAATTATGAGACTACTGGATAAGATAAATAAATGATCAAACAAAGATGCTATAAAAGTTTTGTATCATAAGTAATGTGGTAAAGTATGACATTTTGTAGTTGTAATGTCACATTAATTATAAGCTTTCTAATAATTGTGGACATAACATCAATCTCTTAATTTTTGTAATATTTTCACAGTGCTCTGTGCTGCATACAATTCTGTTTTCACAGAACAGTGTGCATGTAAAAAAAAAAATTAGATCATGACCATCTTTACTCCTGAACTTTAGTTAAACTTAATGGCAGCCTTAAAAACTACCTTTGCTATCAAACATTTGATAAAATAAACAAGATTTATGATACAGTACTAATAACCTTAATATTTCAAAGATAAGTTTTGATTTGTTTGCTTTCAATTGCAGGTTTTTGTGAAGAAAAATAATGTCTATTATATACCAAGCGTGGGTGCCAACCCTATACAAATCACCATCAATGGTAAAGATGGAATAATTTACAATGGAATACCCGACTGGATTTATGAAGGTATATCACTGCATCAGTTTTATGATTTGGTTTTTACAACTGAAGAATATAACTTTTTTTAAATTAAACTATAATTAAGTCATTAATACTGAATAAACTGTGATCACTGTATAGCTGATTTACTTAAGGATATTTTTCTTTAAACTAGCAAACTAGGCTCTGGATCCCACCACTTGCTTAGAATAGCTTAATAGGTAGCAGAGGCTGCTGTTAACTAGCTGCCTTCTCTATAACTTACCAATTCAAGATTAGGGACCATTAGCAATAGCCCTTATGTAGCTTTTAATAAATATGAAAAACAAACCAAAAGCCAATAAATAATACTTATATTGAATGATTTGAAAAATTAAAAACTATTTGTAAATGCTCTAGGGAAATCCTACATAAATTGTTTAGCTTTAAAAAAACTAATGAAGTACCAAAAAAAAGCCATTTTATTGTGCAGATCATAAATATACCAATTAAAGAGTCTTTCAAATTAACAGGACAGATTAATGTTAACACATAATCACTTTATGAAATAAATATTTCAATAAATAATAGCACTTGGAAGTATTTTTGTTTACAAAACATGCATCATTGTTTGTTACTATTTTCTGCTTTTTGTTAAAACTGTTAGTCATTTATTCAGTTATTTTGTATTCTTATTTCATTTAAAAAACCTAAATCAAATCAACTGGCTCAAGCATTTTGCCTTTAAAAAGTTTTTAAAAGAGTTTTCAAGTATTCCTGTTTCAAATAAACATTTAACATGAAAAAAATATAATACTTCTTGCTTACGTTTTTTCCATATACAATGCGATATATCTTGAGATTCACTAAGTTTTTGTTTTATCAACTAAACTACTGGGTGGGAGCATCTTAAATACTACAGTTTTAATTTTATTTAAAAACCTATATATACAATACTTTTAACTGTGTTTCTTTTGGATTAAAGATGAGCTTATCAGCTGTACTTAAATTACTGTACATGCAATTAAAATTGCATAAGAATTAAGAAAATTAAACTAATGTTATAAATGAAGTATATGTTAATTACAACTGGAACCACAGTTATTGAAGACTGGTGTAATTATTCAGATATTCTCAATCATGAATCTGTTCATTATTATATATATTTGGGTTTTTAAAGGTAACTTCTTTTTTCTTTTTTGAGTCTACTCTTAAACAATAAATATTAGAATACACCTGTGTTATGTTACAACTGCTGGATTGTTTGAATTCACTCTGCCATTAAAGATTTGTTTGCAGACAAACTATCACCAGTGTGGAGTGACATTGTGATTTAAAGATTATGTAGAGTTAGATTGTCACATAATGGTTGTGTAGCATTACACTTTCATTAAAGTTTTGTGTTGAATTAAATTTGCTGACTGATTAAGTGAAGTCTCATAGTTATTGATAGTGTAGAAGTAAAATCATTATTAAAGTATTGTATTTAATTCCACTTTAATGGAAAGTGTATTTGATATCACACTGCCATCAGAGATTTCCTGTAATCATACTGTCACTGACAGCTTACCTGATTGAAGTCATTTGTTGTTAAAGGATTTTGTACAACTCTTATCATTAAAACACTGTATAAAACTCACTGCCATTGATTGTTTTGTGGACTCATGCAGTTGCTGAAGGACTTTTTGAAATTACTAAAAATGTTTCTATGAACTCATATTGACATTTAAAGATTATGAAGCATCATTGTTATTAAAGGGTTGTGTGCAGTAACCGTTACTGAAACACCATAGGTAGCAGAAAATATTTGACTTTTTGAGGGCAGTGACTACTGGAAGCACCATATTTAGTGCATTAACCATTGTCTTTGATTTCAAAACTGAAACAGCAAATTTCCATAGCATTTATTCAAAAGTTTATTCTCTATTCAAAGGGTCACTTTGGTAAGTGCCTCCAGTAAACCCCCCTCCTCTATTCCACCATGTATGTGAAAGACTGTTTGAAGTTACATCATCATTGAGGGATTAATTTGTCACAGAATCAGTGAAGGGTTGTGTCAACTTACTGTCATTAATAGAAATATTAGATTTTTGGAAATACAGCAACTTAACTACTATGGTTTTATTTAATTTTCTTGGAGATGTTTTGAGCAAATGCTCTTTTTTCAAGCCAGAAACAAGCCTTTTGGTTAATGACGACTACAGGAGCATTTTGAAAAAAAAAACAATACACAAGAACAGAATATAACACAAGATAGAACCACGAGAATTAATCAATATAGTAATGACAATATAATAAGACTGAAGAAAAGAGCCGGTGATTAATAAAAGGTAATAAAAAGCAAAGAAAGAAATAATTTAAACATTATAAAGGTAATAATGAAGGTTATTTGAAACATTTTATAAAACGCTGGGCTGCTTTTTAATACCCAAAGGACTTAAAAAACCCCAACTTCAAAGTTATTTCTTTTTTTTGACTGTGGTTCTTTGATTGGTGTTGGAAAGGGCATGTGTTGGGGCAAGTATTTTAAAGTGCTTAAGGGAATGATCAGCTTTGTTGAAGTGCTGAGCTATAAATTTATCTTGATCTTTATTGAAGATGCTACGTAAGTGTTCCTTCAGCTAGTTTCTCCTATGTAAATTTGATTACAGTTGTTTCATTCCCTTGAGCATTTTAAAATACTTACCACAAGAAATACCATCAATCAAAGAACCACAAGAAAAAAATATATCGTTTTCATATTGGGTTATTTAAGTCCTTTGAGTATTAAGGAATAGTTCAGCTTAACTTATAAAATTTTTAAAATAACCATCATTTATTACCTTAAAAATGTTTAAGTTACTTCTTTCTTTGCTTTGCAAACTTGTTTTTATATTTTTAATAATTTTTATTACCTTTATTTAATGACCAGCTCTTTAACTTTATTATATTGTAATTACTATATTGATTAATTCTCATGGTTCTATCTCTTGTTACATTCTTTTCTTATGTATTGTGCCCTTTCAAAACGTTCCTGTAGTTCTCATTAACTGATAGGCTTATTTCTGGCTTGAAAAATAACATTTGCTCAAAATATAATCAAGAAAATAAAATACAACCATAGTTTTTCAAGGTGACTTATATTTAAAAGTCTAATTTCTTTATTTTATCATCTTCACATTTTTCTACTTACTATAATGAATTGTTTGTTTGATCTTTGTGTCTAGATGTTTGTAGTCAGATCATCTTTGAAGGATTGATCACTGTCACAATATCAGTGAAGGGTTGTGTGAATTTATTATCATTAATAGCTGTTTAATCTTTAAACAGTTTTGTAGAGTTGCTGCTCTAAAAGAATGGTCTTAAGCAACCTTATCATTCTTACTGAGGGACTATTTGAAGCCACTGTTATTGAACAGTTTTATGGAACTATACTTCTGCTGAATTTTTCTGTTGAGCTTTAATGGTACTAAAGAATGATTGCTTAGATTCACTATTCAGGACTATCTGTGCTAGATTATCATGATTTAGGGATTACTGTGTCTGAATTATTTTGTCCTTGACTTTTTTGTGTGAAGTTACCACTGTTGAAAAGTTATGTGGAACTACACTTGGCGATTAAATAATGTCCAGAGTCAAATTTTCATTAGTCCTATGTGCACAGGTGGGGGTCAAAGTTTGCATATCATGACTTTTTATAGAGTGCCATTCAACAGGTATATTTGATGTCAGGGTTATCAACTATCCATTTTACCCTATATTGCTGATCTAGCAACAGTTTATGGTACAGGAGAGTAACTACCAGATACAATATACAGGGATACTGAAGAAACTGGTAAATATGCCTTTCTCAGATCTTAGAGGTTATGCAAATGCAATATACAAACTATACAATTGATAAAAGTATTTTTATTCTTCATGCGAAAATCACTTGCACTATGACTTATGACTTATGACAGACTGATGTCAGCAATTCAGAGACATATCTTCAGTACGAATACTTTTATAATGCACCTGACTTTCTGTGTACAACAGACTTGTACATATTACTAAAAGCTTGCCACATTTCATGTAGATTCACATAGCTGGTGCATTAGACCCTATACACATTTGGTTAAAGGATTGTATGAAGTCACCCTTGTTGAAGTTTTTACTCTAATGACATTATTATTAAAGGTTTGTTAACTTTCTGTTGTGACAGAAAAATTGGATATGTTTTATTACATTTGTAGCAGTTGTATAAAGTTGCTAGATAATTTAAAGATTAAAACTATATATGCTGTAATAGGCTTGTATTAGCTATAAGTATTTATTAATAGTAGTTCTGTATGGCAAACTTACAAAGAATACAGTTTGAACTTATTGTCGTATAGTCGTGAATGTAGAATAAAATGGGTATAACAAAGTTTATTGTAAGCAGCAGTACCATTAGTTCAAGTTTTCTTAGAAATGAAAATCTGACATTAACATTCTGCTTATTACATTCTACTAATTCTTCTTCTCAGAGGAAATATTAGAAACAAACCATGCTGTCTGGTGGTCAGATGATGGGAAGAAACTCTGTTATGCAGTTTTTGATGACACTTATGTTAAAGAAATGAAATATTCTGTGTATGGCAGTTATGAAGATGAAAATAATATCTATCCAAAAATTATTAGCACAAAATATCCAAAGGTATGTAAAGCTTATATTTTTTATGTTT
The DNA here is from genome assembly GCF_000517525.1 of Limulus polyphemus. NCBI lineage: Eukaryota > Metazoa > Arthropoda > Merostomata > Xiphosura > Limulidae > Limulus > Limulus polyphemus. Next base: position 208,446 of record NW_013666499.1, read on the forward strand.
TTTAATAACAAAGTACAAATTAAAGCAAGTAATTAATTGTGTATTAAGAACTTTATATAATGATACTAAGGTTAAGTTAATAAACTGAACAGTTTAATATATACTTTGTTATTCCAAGCTGTTAATTAGTTATATTAGATGTGGGAAAAATATTTTACAAATATTTTGACATGTAATATGGAAAACACTACAGATACTTTTCCCAGGGGTGAAATTCTGCTGGTACTCATTGGTACTGAGTATCAGAACTTATTTTTTAAGGCAGTATTAATACTGGAACTTACTTGAGCTGTTTTGTCATTTTTATATTTACACGTAGATTTATTTTCTTTTTCAAAAACAGGTAAACTTCACCCAGTCGAGTACCTCTACTTTTTTTTTGAGAATTTCACCCCTGACTATTCCCATGGTTGACACTTTATATCTTTACAAATTAGGAAAACCATTACAAAGACCCTTAATTTGCTCAAATACTTCAGGAGTTTCTACTTAAGCTAAGGTTTTTTGAAATGTTATTAAAAGTATATTTTATGCTCCTGTGTGTTTATTCAGAAAGGAACTCACATGACTGTATCTGAAATAATTGTTATTATATGATTGGCATACTTTTATGTTTTGTAACTAACATTTTAGTATGTAGCTATAGAGATTGTCTTATGAATATTCTGCCATGTCTTAGCATTTGAAGCTCTGTGTTACAAGGAGTATTATAAACAGTATTACGTATATCATATGTTTTTCTAATGCAGCCAGGTACTACTAATCCTGAGGTCACTCTTAAAGTTGTGGAACTAGGTAGCAAGCCTGTACCTAGAGATCTTGTATTACCACGTGAAATGAAAGATAAGTAAGTGCTTGGCTTGCAATTTAATTCTACAAATTCAGAATTTTTCCTTAGTTTCCGTGAATTTCATGTAAGAGGAGAATCTCACAATGATTAGGTTTCACTGAGCTTATTACATTTAGTAGAGACATCCTTGACATTGTAGGGTCACCATTGAAAATAAATGTTTAATTATAAAATCAGTATAAAACTCAAAATAACATTGAATATTAGAATTTAAATGTTTCAACATTTGTTTTTTGATTTTTGACATTTTTGTTAAAATGCAAATATTTTAAATTTAAATGTTAACTTCAGTCTGTTTTTTAACATGATAATTTAGTTAACATTTCATTTACATTGGCTAACATTGAAAACAATACTTTATAATAATAACTTCAATGTGTTTAGAACAATTTTAAAGTAACTTTAATCCAGCAAATCATTTAGCTGTTGGTCAGAATTGAATGACCTAATTATTTTGTCAAGAAAACCATTAGGTGCTAACGATTGTCTAAAAGAAATTTGAAATTGCACACTTAAAATAAACAGGAAATTGTGAATCATTTTTAAGCTAAGGTTGAGGAAATCCACCATTTCTTGCAACTTTAAATATGGGTAAAACATTAGAATACATCAAATCTATGATGGCAAAATTGCATGTAATCTCTGTCGTATTCATATCTTTTCATATAACATTTACAGTTAGTTTGTTTATAATCTTGGTCTCTGTTATATCTTTAATTAAAACTAACCATACATCATAAGGTAAATTATGAACACAGATTTGATTTTTGTTTTCAGTAATTGCTAATGCTCTGTGTTTTTCTCAACTGTTTCTGATTTGTTTTAATGTTTTGTTTGAAATACCCTTTTGTTAATTAATTCTGTTCAATAAACAAATTTAGATGTTGGATAAGTTAAAAATTTGTAAGTAATATTGAAAAATAAAATAATACTTTGTCCAGTAGCAGTATCTTACTGTAAAATATTATTTTCTTATTCGTAGCAATAACTTGATTTAGAATTAAATGAATAACTTAGTGAGAGACAACGTTTCTGTCTGTTATGATTTTAATGCCTGCCAAAGTAAACAAGCTATAAATTAACTAGTTTGACACTGGAGTAACATATTACCTTGTGATGTTGATTCTTGTTACAGGTGAAATGTATTAATGCACACAGTATTGAAGTAATATATCACACTACATTTTAACACGTTTTATTTCAAACAACACTTTAGTTAAAACTAAAATTTTAGAAGCAGTTGAATATTATTAATATTAAAGGCATGAATGTGTAGTTTAATAATAATTGCCCCATTTCCAGTAATCAATTTTTTTAAATTTATTTTTTATCATTTTGCACTATTTTCTGAGTGTAATGAGTTTTGTTTAGAGGAATGTCAAAAGTTAAATGTAGGAGTTTAATTTATTGCTAATTTCAACTAATTTTGAAGTGTAGTTGTGATTTTAATTATAAAGCTTAATAATAATTAAGCAATGTAATATTAATAGTTTGAGTTGGGAGTAGATATAATTGATAATTTTGTTTATTTGTGTTGTGATTATGTTTTGTATGAAATTTGATGAAGTAAGTTATGTTTCTTGTTTGTTGATTATAATTACAAAATGATATTGATTGTGACCTGTATATACCTTAATGGATTAAGTGATGTGCTCTACTACCAGTTGATATTACTTTTTTATAGTATGATACCTATTAAATATATATATAATGTAGTAAATTTACTCATGATCATTTCAGGGAACATTACTTTACTCAAGTTGCTTGGATTGACAATAGTCGTTTAATAGTAGTGTGGCTACAAAGATCACAGAACTACTCCATAATCAGTGTATGTGAAGAAAAGAGAAACTGGCAGTGTTTAAAGGTAATAATGTTTGAAATTATGACAATCTGTTCCTATATTGCTCCTTTAAATAATTCCCTTTTGTATTAAAACATTCTCTTAAATAAAATCATTTCTATTTCATAGATATATCAGTTTTATAAAAAGTTAAATTGGACTTAATTATATATGCTATGATGTTTTGTTTTTGATTTAGTAGCCCTGTTTAAGTTGTTTAGCTATTTTATTTTCAACAGATAAACACATCTCAGAATCTTCATTATTTGAAAAGTTTTTTTGGTGTACAAAATTTGAAGATAGCTCTTATATGTGGAAACATCTGTTAGCTGAGTTCTGGCACAGATCTTAAAATATAACGTTGATAAACGGAAACATTAGGCACATGTAGATC
>NW_013666499.1:212497-227758 GCF_000517525.1 Limulus polyphemus
ATCAACGTAGGCCGGTAAGCCAATCACTGATTGTCATGACCTTAAGCCAATCAGGAAATGCCACAGACCTACTGAAGGATGTATAGATTGTATAGGAATTCTTTTTGGCGGCAAAGGACAGGTTTATGTGTTTTAATAAAGGTGGCTTCCAAAATATAGAGATGAAAGGTTGACAGACCATTTGATTGATGACGTTTTCTGGATACCCATTTTTTAGTTAAATAGTATTGTCTTCAATTAGAAATCTAGTTTAGATTTTGAACAGATAACTAGAGCACGATGGACTAAAGTAGCAATAAGGTTCATTTTGTGACTTTTAAGACTGAAAAAATCCCATTGTGTGTACTGTCCTGTAAAGGTAGGTTTTCTGTATATACTGGTGAGAAAATGAAAATCATCTTTTTCAACTAAGATGTCTAGGAACGGTAAAGAGTTATGTTGTTCCTTTTTGAAAGTAAATTTGAGAGCTGAGTGCAACGAGTTTAGGTCTTATAAGAAACACTCACATTCCTGTTCAGTTTTAAAAATGGCAAACGTGTCATCTACATAGCAGAAGTAAACAGCAGGCCTGGTAACTTTGTTGAATAGATACTTTGTATGGTGGTGAAGTTCAGTGCCCTCCAATACCTAAGGACCTGTTTATTGAACTTATAAATACTGCGACACGTTCGGTGGAAATCAGCTTTAATTTTCATTGGTTTCCACGAAAAAGAACTATTCAACAAAGTTACCATAAACAAAACAGACAGGTAAACATGTCTGTGTCATCTGCTTATGTTGCTTTATGGTATTTTTGGATAAAACTGAGTTGAACATTCAAGCAATTGGATATGTCCACTTAACTCTCTCAAAAGGGCTCAGTCCATTTGACCTCTTTGTACTTGTTTAAAGTCTTTATAGATTTAATATTTCTAACTTTCAATATAATGTGCATATCTTCACAAAATTTGGCAGTCTTTCAGTTAACTTAATAATTCTTTCACATACAAAAAATCATGTTTTTTAGTGAAGTATTTTTGATAAACTAAAATAAAGATTTGTCCATGAATATATTAAGCATTTGTTTTGAATAGTTTTTGTGCAAAGTAATTTTCATGTTAAGATTAAAATACTTTTCTTCATCTCAAAAACCTCAAATTTCCTAAAAACCCCTAAATACATTTCAAACGTTTTTTTCTTTTCAGTAAAACTTTATATTTTATCAGTTATTTTCTCTACCCTATCTCTATATGGGATCAGTCAATTTGACTGACCTTATAACCACCAAAACAAAAATCTAAATAAATTTAAATTACCCTTTTCTTCTTTTGCGAATAGCTTCAAATTGTAACATGAAACTTACATTTGTTTGTCCTAAGTATCTTTAAGTTTGTAACAGTGTACATCTACTTATAATTAAATTTTGTTCTATTGCCCTTTTGATTGCACTTTGAACTGTGTCTAAATGCTACTTGTGCCATTATAAATTGTAAATCATTCTTGGAACGTGTAGCTCATGTTACGCTATTGAATTACATTATCCATGAGCAACTAGGAGCTGCTCGCTTGTGCAGCATTTTTATTATATTAATAGTTATTTATTTTATCTAATTTAATCTTAACTAACTTAAAAAGATCCCTATTTTTCCATTTTAATTACTTGTATAATAATAAATAAAGAATAAACAGGAAAAACAAGAAATAAAGTAATTAACCAATCTCCTTTTTTCTTCCTGTTGATTATCAATGACAGTTAACTTTTTTATACTAATGGTAGTAATGCACTAAATAATTTTTATTTAATTAAGTAATGCACCAAAGAACATAAACTAATAACATGCCAAATGTAGATAATTTACCCTAATTCTTAAAATGTTTCTGGCTTTCTAACTATGCGACAAGCGCCATTACAAATTCATCCAGGCTAGTTGTCAACTTTCTCACAGCAATTAAGCTTGTACTCTGAGTGAAATTGATGCTTATCTATTCAGAACATACCATTATACAATATGTCATTTGATAGATGAAAACCTTGACTTTCTATTGGTTATAGATAATATATAATTAAATGTAAGAGAGAGAAAGTCCAGAAAGAGAGGATGTGAGAGGTGGGTGTGGCAGGAGGGGGTCTGATAGCTCTGTAACCAAACAAAATTGAAGGCTATAAAAATTATGGTTTGTCTGTGCAATGCCAATTTTATAGGGAGTAATTTACGTTTAATTTCATACTTTTTGAAGGGGTGGTAGATAAAATAGAGAATATACCTAGAGAAAATGCATCATGTGTGTCACACTATGGGGAAATTCAGGGTTTTTTAAAATATTGCCTTATAGAATTAAGAACTTAAAACTTGCATACTATTAAAATATGGATTATTAGCTAATAATTTATGCTATTATAATTAGTATTACACAAACAAAAAGTAGTTTAATAAAATTTTGAATCTAAGACACTAAAACTTTGCCTCATGCGTAGTAAAGGATACCCATGGTGATAGGGTTAGCTGAAGATTCAGTCAAGATATTGATAACGAAATAATGCTAAATCTCTTGTTAACTGAGTTGTGATGTGAAATGGAATAATGAGATTAGACACAAAGTGAAATGGAAAATAAATAATCTATAATACATCAGTAAATACATAGTGTGTATTCTTGCTGCTACTTAATGGGACTGTCATTTTTACTGGATTTTTGTCAGCTGCTTCTCCTTTAAGATATTATTCAAGACTGACTAAATTTAACATTCTTTAGTTAACAAGAAATGTCACTTTCGTTACCCATATGATTGGTCATTCTGATTACAACAATAGAGGAGGCTGTAACCTCTAGATATCACGTGAATGACCATAGAAAGACATGACTGTCAATAACCATGTACAACGTGCAATATAATAGCAGTATCATTCCTTTCAATCACATGTTATGTCAAATCTGTACATTTACAGAATAAAGAATAGGTTCAGAATAAATACTATAATATTATGAGAACATAGAAATGCATGGTATGTTCATATATATCGCAGTCATTCTTAAGGGATTAAACATGTTTCAGTTACCTGGTTAACTGAACATATAGAAATTTCTGAACATTAATAATGTTTGTTTTTCTGTTTCCTGATCATTTTGCTTCTCTTTACAGGATGGCATATTTTATTTTCATTATGTTATTTCTTTGAAAAGGTATTTAACTGTGTTATTTCCAAAGTAATATGTACTTAATAAGATAGTGTTTTTCTTTCTTTAAAAGTATAGCCAGAGAGTCAATGACCACCTAATATCATCATTGCAATTGAACAGTACAATTTCTTTCATGGAACATAAGAAGGTTATATGGGGTTTCCTTTTCTTTGTTACACATTGTGTTCAGATAGTACATGATATATGGCTTTTTAACCAGAAATATTAAGCTAAGTATCAATTTTAATAAAAAAATAATAATAATAAAGAATAAATTGACACATCTAAATAAAAACTTTTTATAATATTATTTTGAGCAGAGTTTTGAGTAGAAGCCCTTCATTAGGCAGTAAAGACTGTATTACCATGTAACATGTTTTTACTGTATGACTAAGGGCATCTGCCGCAAAACGTTGCACAAAATAAAACCATAAAAGTTTCTATTTAGACATGTCAATTTATTATTTATTAACTTTTAAGTTTTTCTTCTCACATCTTGAGAAACAACATTCTTTCAATAGTTCATTTAAGTATCAACTTTACTTTTGATATGATGCACATACAAGTTGGGTGGGTTTTACTAGAATAACATCTCCTTTGTAAATATCTTAATGCTCTTATACATTGCTACCTGTTGAAAGCAGACTTTAATTTTATACAACCATTTTTTGTTTTTGTAATCATTGATCTTTTTAAATCCTATGTTCTAAAAGTGAAGTGAAACTTAAAGTTCAAAGTTTCATGTTATAAGGTATTCTGACTTTGTCTTTGTCTGTAGCATATTTTCAAATTCCTTTCACTTTGTCAGTAAGCATATATTAATATGTAATATAAATATCAAGCTATTGCTAATAATTTATGAAATATAGATTATAAGTCATTCTAATAGTACATGTATGATCAGTTTTACACTATGTATGAAACTACTTTAGTAATACAGTATTTTAAAGACAAAATATTTTGCAGAATATTTATTAGAAGAGTATATGATGATAAAAATAAATAATAACATACTTAAATTCAAACATTTATATTCTATTAAAAACTTAGTTGTCAAAATGTCAAGTGATTTTTCATTGAAGAAACATCTAGTTAGATCAAATCTGAGATTGCTGTTATAGTATTTGTTTCACATTCAGTAAGAAGAAAATGTAATAAGAAGCTTATTTACTACATCTCAGCAGGATAAATACTTAGTTTATATCTGTTACATTTCTAAAGAAAGATTTGATATATTTTAGTCAGTAGGTGTAATAAGGAATATTTTAAGAAGTTAACATGTATACTCTTTACATCTCATTCATGGCTGCTTAAAGCAATACTTTTACCTAAAATGTACTATTATGTGAAATACATGAATATCAGTTTGTAATTTCCTAGTACTCCCTACTATACTGTAGGATTTCCTGGTATTGTTTTCATAAGTGTGGTATTTGAAGAATGAATGTAGCAAACAGTTACCTGACCTTTGCAATAACTTAAGATTTATAGATCTAGTACACCAAAAAACAAGTTTGCTGAATAAAAACAGACACATTATTGACTGAAGAAGGTAAAAATAAAAGAATGGCTAACTTGTGAATGGGAGTCTACTGCATTATTGAATTAAGATAAAATAAAAAGTGTAAAATGTATTTAAATGAAAAATGCAGAATAAAGTGAAGATGTATTTGACAAAAGACAAATTAAAATATATTTCTTGGATAGTGAAGGTGAATAAATTGAAACTATGAAACAATGACATTACTTTCAGAGTTAATTCTAGCTCATTACAGGCTAAGAAATGAATCTGTTTGAAACACCAAAATTACATTCACAATTCACCTTCTCCCTGTAGCTGACCAACCAAAAAATTGGATCATAATAGTATATGGAAACATCTCTGCTCCATGTGACAGCCACAAAATAAAGTGGGATATACCTATCCTACAAAACAGTAGATAGCTTCCATGACCCAACCCTGCTCCAGAAAGTAACGATTGTGAATATGAAATATATACTAGAAGAGAGTGTGATATGTAGTATTTGTGTATCACTGATCATAGCGATGCTCCAGATATTATTCAAACACATAATTTAAAATACAATTCAGGTCGTCATATAATCCATCACATAAATACATGTATCAGCCTACTATCAGACAAGGTTTGAATGTATACATATACACAACCACTGAGGATCAATAAACAAGGGAATAGCAGAAACATTTAAATTACAACTGATATACCTTGCTACAGCTGCAGAACAGTGAGTCTTCTGAAAAAATATTCAGTCTGCTAAATGAAACTGCATTTTTGGTAACAGCAAACATCATTCTTCTTACTATAAATGTTTCATAAATAAATGGTAGTGTTAAAGGACACTACTTGAGATTCAACATTTTCTTGAATTTTAAAGATTTTGAAGGAAAATAATTTGTATTTCAGAATATAGAAGAAACTAGTAGCACTGGATGGGTTGATCTTCATGATACCATCATTGTTAGTAAGGATAAGAAATCTTACTTTGTACGTCTGCCAGTGAATGATGGTACCAATGGAAAGTTTCGCCACATAGTAAAGGTGGACATATTGGTAAGTTATGTATGATACAATAATCTTTTTTTTCATTTTGGGTATTTGGAGGTACTTGATAATGGGAATATATGGAGTTCATCTCTACCTGCTAGTAATAAATGTACTGTTCAAGTGAACAAAGAAATAGAAAAGATAAGGTAACGGATGTCATTTTATGAGAGACATGACTTTATACATGTAGTTAATATGCAGTTTTGTAAAAATATTTATTCTTTCTAATCTTAAACAACATTTTTAACTAGCCATAAATGTAGTATTTTTTTTAAACAGATTTCAACTGCAAAGTTTCATGATTTGAGAGAAAGAGAGAGATGCTTATGGTAGTATTATAATAATCATTGTACCAGTAATAAAAATACATTTTGTAAATGTAAACTGATATAGGAGTGGCTGTGCCAAGAAGAATGCAAACAAGAATATAGGGATGATACAGTTATACATAGATCATCTCTGCATGACTTTCAGTATTCAAATTTAATGCTATGGGGTAAAATGAATGAATACAAAATGGTTAGGAGTTTGGTCAATTTGACCGACCTCGTAGTGAGAGTCTGTAATAACCAAGACATGTTTTCCCTCAACTTGCTTTTCCTTGTACGTAAATCCTAGGCTCTTAGTTACACTACATTTATGCATACACTGACATGACCATGATATTATGATAAACAAACTGCACAAAAGCAGTCAGGATTATTCAACTTTCAACTGCAAAATGTAAGTAGATGTATCTTACAATGTGTTTAGATTGGTCGCTTTCTGTCCATCAGCCTTGAATGAAAATGATAAAAACCCTGTAACCCTTTAAAAATGTAGCCATAATTGGGAGCCATTTTGGTACCCATTGCAGTACCATTAACATGAAGGTAATGTTAATTATTGAATTTGGAGCTGTTCAGTGTTAAAACAAAGCTGGTAAGATCAATTACTGTTTGAGATTCTGATGAGTTAGAAAGGTTTAATGCAGATTTTACAGTTTCTATTCCTTCATCATGTAGAATATTAGTGTAGAGGGAAGAAACATCCATCCTGCAAAGAAAATTGTTGGGTGGTAATTGTCTGTTAGGATTAATATCTTCTATGATATTAAGAAAGTGAGTAGTATCCTTTATGTAAGAAGGGAGGGTAGAGGGAATACATTTTATGTGTTGGTAAACAAAAGCAGACAGCTTTTCAGTAGCTATGTTTATGTTAGGAATTATGAGTCAGTCAGGATTGTTTGGTTTTTTGGTGAGAGATAAAATCTACTTATCTGGGTATGAAATACTGAAAGATTTCTTTGTTAATTTTATTGTTTTGGAAAAGTTCTTTAAGTTTATCAGTTACGGTCTTAATAAACTTAGTTGTAGGGTCATGTGAGAGTTTCATGTAGAAATTAGTGTCCTCTAGTTTCTGGTTAGCTTCTGTAATATAGTTATCATTGTTAAAAATAACAATAGCCCCACCGTTGTCTGCTGGCTTTATTATGATATTGTTGTTCAACTTAAGATTATTTAAAGCACTTACTTTATTTTGATTAATATTATTATGACATTGCTTGGAAGATTTTAGGGTTTGTATTATGTCAGTTTCTACTGCTTTAATATAACTCTAAATGTGGTCCTCCGTTTGGATGGAGGTGTCCATAAAGACTTTTTTTGAAGTTCATTGTATTTTGATTTTCAATACGGTGGAGTTTGTTGTGAAAAAATTTGCAAAGTCTTAGTTTTCTAGAAAATTCATGCGTATCAGAAAGAAATTTGGGCTCTTTAACATAGCTGTTATTTGGTCAGAAGTTGAGACTTTTACTAAGGAGACTGAGTTCTGCTTCAGAGAGAGTTGTATTAATAATGTTAGAGATATGTGGGGATTTTATGATTTATGAGGTCACTGTTAGTTTCAACAGATTTGTTAGTTTGAGAAGGCTTATGCGTATTAGAGGATGAAGTGTTTTTAAAAAAATTTTAAGCTGTTCATTGTGAAGTAAAGGTATTTTGATAGTTTCTGGTAGATTGCTTGGTTTTATGGTAGTTTCTTTATGATAAAGAAGAAGATTTGAAAGAATGCTGTTAGAAGTGCCATTTGAAATGGTGTTATTGGTAAAAGACTGATTTTTGTTATTCTTTTTAAGAAGGAATGTATCAGCTCTCTTCGAATATTTTTGTAGTTATTCTTTTTCTTCCAGCAAAGGATTGTACAGGTGATATTAATAGGAAATTTCTCTCTCTAGAATATCCACAAAATTTTGACAGAAGACTTTAGTTATATTCATGAGTTCTTAGGAGGTGTTTTCAAAGATTTATTGTCACTTGTCACAGAAATTCTGATCAGTGCTCCTATTGTGATTGGTGCTTTTAATGCGAGAGATTGAGGTATGTTTCAGTTTTTATGTTATACACTAGTGACTTGGCATGTTGATAAAGTCTTGTGCATTTCTCGGTGAGTTTTCTAAATTTCTGAAATAGTTGTTTTCTGCTGTAGTTGAGTGACTCCCTGCTTAGCTCAGGTTGAGTGTTGGCAGATATTGGTGTGAGGACATCATTGTAATCGTGAGATAGAGAGTGGGAAATTTTAAGGGAAGGAAGAGGGGTAGCTGTCTTCTTTAAAGTGTGTATTACACATTGACAAAGTATAAACAGTGCAATGCTGGCCATTGTGAGAGTTGACGCTAATAGATTAAGTACTACTGTTTTTATCATTTTGTTTCAAAACTTATTGAACCTATGTGTTTTTCTGACATCCTTTATGTCCATCAGGGTATTTTTCTTGGAATTTCTTGATTACCAGCAGAAGGTATTGTTTTTGTTTCTCATCATTTGTCAGAATGTTATTATACTCTTCCACTTATGCTTAATTCTGTTAAATGCACTGTTCAGTGTATGTAGGTCATAAATAATAATGCTGAATGAGGAGCTTATGTGCTATCATTAGGCCACTCTTACACATCTTTTTCAAGAAATAGTGTAGATAACTCAGTAACTTCAAGGAATTTGTATGTGTTAGATGTAATAAATTCTTCCAAATTTTTCTCTGTAATCAGCACCGAAGAGTCTAACATTGGACATTTATTTGCTTGCTTCTCCAAAGCCTCGACCATTTTAAACTTTGTGTCAACAAGGATATCGTCATCAAAGAATGAAAGTGCAATGGCATCCTCTGATAAATACTACAAGTGATCCAAAAATTTCTTTAGCAAGAGATGATATCTTCTCATTCCTTTCTTTACAGCTTCTAGAGTTTTTCAATAGTTGAAGATCTTGTCAAGGAGCAGAAACTGAGGCAGTTGTAAAAACTATGCTTTTGCAATCAAACAACAAAAATGTAAATATCTTTCAATCCTTTCTACTCTTTGCTGTTCAATTTAAATTGACTCCTGAACACCAATACTTTGAATGAATAAATGGCTTTGACTATCCATCTGGCATGATGAAGACCTGCTGGAGCTTTGAAAGATATTTCCTTGACAGGTGTTCCTCCAAGGAATATAAATATAAGCTCTAATAATTCTTGATAATTCTCTCGAGGTTGAAACTTTTCTAACTGATCAAATGCAAATGACATTATTTCATGTTTAATGTCAGCAAATTCATCACTTATTACTGTATAATAGCTTTTGTGATCAAGACATGACCATTTACTGTGAAATCGCTTAAAAATTGGGATATCAGGACATTTTGTGATTTGCAGAGAAGTAGATACAACAGACCCAATCATTATCTCTAAAATGTGGTGTTGACCACAACAGTTCTTTCTTTATCTTCTGCTCAAGGACAACACATGGTCCTTTTTGGCCAGTGTTAGATGCTGTTGTAACAAAACATCTTCATTTAATTTTATCACTAATTTCCCAAATCACAGATGCATTGTAAACCTCTGAAGCTGTAGCTTTACTTGTTCCTCCAAAAATCCTAGAAACTGCAGTTGAGCTACTCCCTACTCCTTCACCCAAAACCAATATAGGAAGACAGTCACATTTCTAATTATATCCTCTAATGGCTTTTCATCCCAGTCTACTCTCAGAGGAACTTGTGGCCTAAACTCTCTGCATATTCTCAGCTAGCTTCTTTTGATGTTTCATTCTTTTTCTTTGAACAGATGAATAACTCATACTGGATCATGACCAATGCTTTGAATAGTAGATGTCAATACAAATGTTACCCATTGGTCACTGACCTTAGTTATGTCCAGAAAAGCAGACACTTGTTATTTAATAATATTTTTCACTTTATTGGCCATGCAGATTGACCACTGTTACATGGTGCCTCTTTAGCTACCATTTCAGTCTCAAATGAGGACTCTGAAGAAAATAAGATGCTAATCTTTTCTTTTCACCATTTTTTATTCAACTTTTCTTGTTCAACTGTCTCCTCATAAACACATTTTCTTTATTCAATAGCATGCTCTTTCTTTGCTAGCACTTGGTCAACACCCATCATTTCACCTTGTCTACCTTTTTCACGTTGAGCTACCAAGAATTTTGATCTTCTGCCATTTTGATCATACTTAATGCATAAGCATGAGCAATATCAGATAAGTCTTCTAAATCAGTCTTCCAACTCTTTCCTCTTTTTTCTTCAGAAAAATTGAATGTTTATCTTTATTCTTCTTTAGTTTTGCCCATTCTTTAAAGATACTTTCAACTTTGTTCACTATATGCTTCTTAAGTCTTGATGGTATACAAGCTTTTTCCTATACTACTATAATATCACCAGTAGTGGAATGTGATACTTCTCGAACAACATTTTTATAGTTCATAAATAGGAACAAAACATCCTTTTTTTATGGTAACTTGGTTGAACTGAGAGTGTCTGAAGGCTGGCCCACTAGTCAAATATGTGTTTGCTTTCTTGTGGTGGGTCCTGCATCTGAAGCTGCCATTATTCCTGAAAGAAGAAAATATTATATTTAAATAACACATTAAAATTTAAAAAATAATATGCTACTAGAATTTATAAAGTTGGTGTCATTATGCTTTGCAACAAAAAAATAATAATTTACAATTGCTTGATAAGACTGAACAAAAATAGACCATGTAACAAATGATAAGCCTAACAATAAACAAACATTTTTTTCATAAAATTTTGTATAAGAATATCACAGTAACCCCTAAACTTGCACAATAGCACACTTCCAGCATGTTGTGTGAAGAAAATTTAACTGTAACCTTGGAAATGCAGGAAATTTAACCTACCTCGACATTGGAGTGAAAGAAAAACATCCTCACTCAACAAAAGCTGGCACTGTACTGAGAGCTTGAGCCTGTGGCTCAAGTATTCATAACTCCTGCCTTAGCTAGAAACATCTTCTATAGTAGGAACCTTTAAATGTGATCTAAATACAATGAAATTTCTCTCAAAATACTTTTTTATTAAGAGAAACAAAATAATGGGGTGCCTTTCTGAAAAATCTAGATTTGAAATATTTAAATCACCCTAATATTTATGGAATGTAGTGATCAGCATTATAGTAATTACTGTTGCCAGTGTTGGACAATAACAATTACTTATTATAGCCTACTAATATACTTAAGAATATAAAATAACTAATAATAATTAGTAGTTAAAACAATCTGGTTAAAACAATAACAATGATTATAAACTAATAAAACTAACCATAAATATAATAAATAATATACTTTTTAAATAGCAGTAATACTGGAACAACAGCAGAGGAATGAAGTATTGCACTTGTATTCCTGCTGAAACATATTTTATGCTGTTGAAGGATGTTTTAGTTGAGTTGTGAACTTGTAGTGAGTGCTGTCACACTAATCAAGGATTTCTTTGATATATATTATCTGTTAGTTGTCTTTAAGCTGTCAGAGTGGGAGGTTATGTGCAACACTGTGCCATATGAAAGTAGCAGCAGTGTGATCAATACGTCATGTAATTTGTGGCCATATCTTGACAAATACTTACTGGAAGAAGTAGTGGTAACAATTTATCATACAAATGCTTGCTCTGCTTGTCTTTAAAGAGAATGTTTAGTGCAAACAATAAATATACAAGTAGCTTAAAAAAAATACAAAAAATGTGTCCATAAAACATTTTTCTGTTGCTAAGAAAATTCAGTCTACACTGAAACAGAATGTGGCACTAAACAAACAAACAGTGAAAGCAAATGAAGATAATGACAAGAATTCTAAAGTTGATCATCAGGAGAAAAAACAACAGCTTCTAATGTTTGGGCTACTTATTGATAGGCTACTTATTAGTTATTTAAGTGATTTATATACCCTTTTCTTGTACTGTGTAAGTCATATGTTGCTCTTACTTTGAATATTATAAAGAAAAATAAAAGTAGCTCCTTTAATTGCTATTCTAAAACCTCTCAATGTATAATGCATTTTTTTTTCTTCACTTCATTGCTTGTAGCTCAGTTCTGTATACGTATATATATAATATAATACACAATGTATGCAGTGAATGTTTTATATACAGAATACAGGTATCTATTTGAAAAATAATGAGTAACAAGTCATTACTTATTACATTTTTAAATAAGTAAGTAAGTAATGTTTTGGGTAATGACACTACTATTTTTAGCAGTTAATGGCCAAAATAACTCCATTACTTATTTCTAGTAACATGCTCAACACTGGTAGTAATCATCACTTTTTTTGTGTTATATTCTTAATTTGACTTGAAGTAATAAACTCACCACAAACTTGACTGTGATTTAGTGTCAGTTTTTGGTAAGTGAACTGTATTTTGTATGAAGACTGTAACTATTATTGATTGTAATTATATGAAAATAATTTTGATGGACAGGTGAAGTCACATTTATCAAAGGTGGGTTCTGATTAATATACTTTACTTGGTTCTCACTTTGATTTTTTTGTATTATAATGATTTTTAGATACTAACTTAGGTCACTTAGGAATGAAATTTGGAATATGTTTATTATCACACTGAGTTTACTATTCAAATTATTTTAAAATGTCAACTATGACTGATGATGAATGAATTTTCTGTATAAAAGAGAGAGTGCTTAACAAGTGATACAAGTCACTATTAAATGAAATCACTCTCCTGTAAAATTATTACTTAAATTATAGAAAACACTTATCTATTTTTGTTGGCTTCTGTTATTCTTAGCTTTGAATTTCTTCATTTGCACTATACTCTTTCATTGACAACTGGTAATGGTAATGTACACTTACTTACCCTTGTACATGAAAAGTGACCTATACATTACTGTCAGTATAAATAGCTACTCAATTCAGTGAAAAGTAATATGTGTATTTACTTGATTAATAGAGGCACTTTATTTCTGTATAATATTTCTCATAACCATTTTAGGATCTTTAGAATATAGTCTTAAGATTTCTAGTGTTCAATGTATTCTGAGATGAATTTCATTATAACTGCTATAATTAACATATTTGTATTTGTAAAATGTCAGATAACTTATATTAATGAATAAGTGATTTTAGGAATGCATTTTTAAAAAAATGTGAAGATTCTGAAATCCTTGTATGGTGAGTTTTTTTTACAGTTAAGATTTCTTCATTGTAAATTCACTCTTAAAGAAAAGGTATAAAACAATACCAATGCTATTTTATAATGAGAAAGGTATTTGTCAGAAGTGAATAAATATAGCTGTAAGTGATTGAATTAGATGTTTGTTTAGATGGCTCCCTATATTTGTCTTTGACCTCTGTTAAAATTAGAGAAAACGGAAGACATCATTAACACATGGGAGCTATGACGTTACAAGAATTCTTGCTCATCAACAAGAAACAAACACAGTGTAAGTTTTGCAGTAATAATTCTGGTAATAGTAATCTTGTTTAATGTAATATAAACATTATGACAGTTCAGCAAGATGTTAGTGTTCTCTCTTTCTCTTTCTCTCTCTCTCTCTATATATATATATATATACACACACACACATAAACATATAAACATTATATCAAGGTTCCTATATATAAACATTGTTGTAGCTCATTAGGCTATCATAGTGTTCTTATATATGAACATTACAGCAGTTCATTAGGCTGTCACATTGTTCCATATATATATATAAACAATGTAACTGTTCATTAGGATATCAGTGTACCTATATATAAACATTACAGCAGTTAATTAGAATATTACAGTATTCCTATATATAACATTACAGCAGTTCATTAGGATATTAGAGCTCCTATATTTATAAGCATTATAGCAGTTCATTAAGATATCAGTGTTCCTGTATATAACATTACAGCAGTTCATCAGGATATTATTGTTCGTATATATAAGGAAGGTTGTAGCACTGCTTATGTACGGATGGCTCGGATTGTTAATCGAAAAGGAATTTTAAATATCTCCTCAATAGGTCAGCTGAACTATATAATAGTATACAGTGTTTCCTTTTATAACAATATCTATCTAATGACTGAGTCACAAGATCTAGGAATGTTTGTAAATATCATAGCAAATAGTTTGAATTTCTTCTTTTTTCTTTCTTCTTTTTTACTACATGATAACTCAAAAACCAAACAATGATGTCAACCAAATTCACTGAGGTGACATAGTTTTGATAAGTATTATTAATTAGTGGTAAAGTTGAAAAATTATAATTCTAGTGTAAAGGATTTTATCATTAAACCTTGAAGCTAGCTTTCTTATACAAATTTGGTGTTCCTTTAAAAAGCTTAAGTATAGGGTGAAACATGAACTACCAGCTAATAATAGATAAACAATAAATATTACAGTTAAAACCTCATTTTATTTAGAACTTGGTTATAAATACAACCTTCCTATGTCTATTGAAACATTGCATTAAAAAAAAAGTAAAGAAAAAACTTTTCAAAAAAGGAAGTATATGTAGAGATGGCTCATTTCAATCCTTAAAAACAATGCAAACAAGATAGTAGGGATGCAATTTTCATCATCCTTATATACTGGCATGGGCAAGAATTAACACATAGCAATATACATATATAACTGTTCAACTACAATTGAATTTAACTTATCCTCTTTTTGTCAGTGAACATTCTACTACACTTTGTGCCTGTGCTATTATGTAGGGATGATGCAAGTGTAATCCCTACTATCTTGTTTGCATTGCTTTTGAAAGATTGATATTAGCCATTGTACATTTGTTTCCTTTTTTGAAACGTATTTTCTTTACTTGTAAACATCAAAGCAATTCATAAGGGTATAAGAGTTCTTATATATAACATTATAGCAGTTCATTAGAATATCAGTGTTCCTATACATAAATATTATAGAAGTTCATTAGAATATCAGTATTTCTATGCATGAGCATTATAATAGCTCATTAATATATCAGTGGTCCTATATATAAACATTATAGCAGTACATTAGGATATCAGTGTTCCTGTATATAACATTATAGCAGTTCATTAGGATATTAGAGCTTCTATATATAAACATTATAGCATTTCATAAAGATATCAGTGTTCCCAAAGTAAAGTTAAAAAATTATAATTCTAGTGTAAATGATTTTATCCTTTTTTAAACCTTGAATCTAGCTTTCTTATACAAATTTGGTGTTTCTTTATAAACCTTAAATGCAATATGAAACAGGAATTACCAGCC
>NW_013666499.1:228412-229209 GCF_000517525.1 Limulus polyphemus
ATAATGTGATGGTCAATCCCACTATTTGTTGGTAAAAGAGCAGCCCAAGAGTTGGCGGTGGGTGATGATGACTAGCTGCTTCCCCCTCTAGTCTTACACTGCTAAATCATGGACGGCTTGCGCAAATATCCCTCATGTAGCTTTGCACGAAATTCAAAACAAACAAACAAACTATTTAGAACTTGGTTATAAATACAATCTTCCTATGTCTATTGAAACACTACATTAAAAAAAACAAGCAAACAATTAATGAAAAACTTTTCAAAAAAGGAAATAACTGTAGGGAGGGCTAATATAAATCCTTCAGAAACAATGCAAATAAGATAGTAGGGATGACATTTGCATCATCCCTACATAATAGCACAGGCAAGAATTAACATATAGCAATATATATAACTATTTAATCAGAATTGAGTTTCATTTATCCTATTTTTACCTGTTAACATTCTACTACAGTGTGTGCTTGTGCTGTTATGTGGAGATGATGCAAATGCCATCCCTACTATCTTGTTTGCACTGCTTTTAAAGGATTGATATTAACCATCCCTACATTTATTTCCTTTTTTGAAAAGTTTTTCTTTACTTGTAAACATTAAAGCAGTTCATAAGGATATCAGTGTTCTTGTATATAACATTATAGCAGTTCATTAGAATATTAGTATTCCTATGCATGAACATTATAGCAGTTTATTAGAATATTAGTATTCCAATGCATTAACATTATAGCAGTTCATTAGAATATTAGTATTCCTATGCATGAACATTATAGCAGTTTATTAGAATATTAGTATTTCAAT
>NW_013666499.1:229930-248626 GCF_000517525.1 Limulus polyphemus
ACAATATCCACCTATTTATAAACATTATTTCAGTTTATTAGATTATCAGTGTTTCTATATATGAACATTAAAGCAGTTCATTAGTATATCACAATATCCACCTATTTATAAACATTATTTCAGTTTATTAGATTATCAGTGTTTCTATATATGAACATTAAAGCAGTTCATTAGTATATCACAATATCCACCTATTTATAAACATTATTTCAGTTTATTAGATTATCAGTGTATCTATATATGAACATTAGAGCAGTTCATTAGTATATCACAATATCCACCTATTTATAAACATTATTTCAGTTTATTAGATTATCAATGTATCTATATATGAACATTACAGCAGTTCTTTAGGCTATCACATTGTTCCTATATATATAGACATTACATCATTTTCTTAGTATATCATAGTGTTCCTATATATCAACATTACAGCAGTTTATTAGTATATCACAGTTTCTTGTATATATGAACATTATAACAGTTCATTAGGATATCAGTGTTACTATATATATATATAAGCATTATTGCAGTTCATTAACACATCACAGTTTTTACTATAAATAAACATTATAACAGTTCATTAGGATATCAGTGTTACTATATGTAACATTACAGGAGCTCATTAGGATATTACAGCTCCTATATGTAAACATTATAGCAGTTCATTAGGGCATCTGTGTTTGTACAAATAAATATTATAGTAATTTATTAAGATATCGGTGTTCCTATGTATGTATAAACCTTATAACAGTTCATTAGGCTACCTCTGTGTTTCCATATATAAATATTACAGCAGTTCTTTAGGCAATTACAATGTTACTGAATATAAACATTAAAGCAGACAGATGGGTTTGGGGTGGGAAAAGCTTTTTGTTTTGTTTTGTTTTTAAAGGATAGTAGAAGGAAACTGATAGAAGATAAATTAAGAAGCTTTAAGGGCTAATCAGAAATTGTATAATGTTTTATTGGGTGATTTGTCCTTGTACATGGTTGCATATTAACTGAAGATATTATAACTTTGGAGATATATCTCTACTAATCTTTTTTTGTGTGAAAATTTTTGGGGTGGCAGAAATATTCAGAGGCGGAGACTGCCACCCCTTGCCTCTTCTTAGCATGACCAATGAGAATTATAACATATCACTGTATTCCTATAAAAACAGTCTATTACAGTATTGCAATTTTGTAAAATAAACTTTACAACATGCAGTTAGGATATGGTTGTATTCCAATAAAAAGTTTACTAAGAACAATAAGTACTTTTATCAGTATATATGCAAAGAAACAGGATAGTTAAATTTTTTTTTGTACATTTACTATCCAGTATATATATATATATATAGTAATTAAGTCACTGGTATAATTTGTGGAATGTTACTTACTTTAAAGGTATTATGTTACCACTTTGGAAAACAAACCTGCAGAAAGGCATGTTTTTAGTGTGAAAGTAATGAGTGCAGCAGCTAAGCAACGATCAGAGGTGTGCTTATCTTGTGACCTTGGAGATCAGTGTTTGTATAACAGTGCCATTTTCAGCCCTGGTGCCAAATACTACATTCTAGAATGTTTAGGACCTGGAATTCCAAGAATAGAACTGCGACAAATCGATAATAACAAATTAGGTAAGTTTCTCATTGAATGGATACTGTCAGTATTTTGTATTAAAATCTATTTTCATATGTTTTAATAGCATTACAATATTTTTTCAATTAAGAAATTAAACATTCAGTTTTCCTGAACTTGCCACATTGGTAAACTGTAAAATTGAGCTGTAATTACTTAAGTCCCATTAAGCAACTGTTTTAAAAAACTTTAAAGTTGAGCTTTAGCTTAAAAATTACCTTGTTTATGAGAGTAAAGCCAATGTATTGTAAATATGAATGATTGGAACGAACAAATTCTTAATTATACTGAATTTAAGCAAGATTTTC
Source organism: Limulus polyphemus (assembly GCF_000517525.1). Taxonomy (NCBI): domain Eukaryota; kingdom Metazoa; phylum Arthropoda; class Merostomata; order Xiphosura; family Limulidae; genus Limulus; species Limulus polyphemus. The sequence continues at coordinate 231,865 of NW_013666499.1, forward strand.
TTTCCAGTTTATGTGTTGGACAGTAATGATGAATTGCGAGAATATTATGACCGAAAGGCACTGCCAAAAGTTCAAACTTTTCAAGTCCCTGTGACTAATGAATTTAGTAAGTAAATATGTCTATGATATTAAAATATTTTTGGCTAGTTGATTTATTTAATCCTCTAATTTTATTATCAAAGATTTTTCCATGAATAAAGTGTTTGGCAACTACATTGTATATAAAATACTCTACAAACAGACTAAGCTTTAAAAAACTTAAACTCTAGTATATGATAACAGTTTGATACATCATCTAAACATTCAGATTTAATACTATGTTTTATTTATAATACTTTATTGTGCTCTAATTAGGCCTTGTATTATTTTATGTTTTAACATTTGTTTATATTACACTTTGTACCATATTATATATTTATAAAGCATTCTGTTTTAAAAACTTAAGCAGATGTTCAGTCTTTAGGAATTTGTTTTCCTGTTGTACTTTGTCCTTGTTAGGTGTTTGAATTTTGTGCTGTTTTTTAGAATATATAGATTAAAAATCTTTATTCATATTATAGGTGTTTATGATGTATACTTACCGTTTTTATTTGACATTATTATTATGCTTATACTCGTTCATTTGGTATCATTGTGCTAGATTTTTCTGTGTGTTACTCTGATATAGCTTATGTATGTAATTTTATTTTTGATTATGTACTGTTGTGTATTTCTGTTCTGATTTATTGTTGCAAATTGGACTTACCTTCTTTCAAGCAAAATTCTATCTCGACTGCCCTCTAAGCATTGCTAAAAGAATTTTAGTAATCAGTTTAATGCCATTTCTGAACATGTACATATCATGTGACTACTCTCTACCAATAGTATTGTGCCACCTATAATGGCAAAACTATCTTTCTCTGCTATTTCCATTCAATTCCCACTTTTTTGATTAGCATTACACAGCTTAGACGTGTGTTTAATTTTTCCAAGTGTGACTACAGTTTTAGATTGTGCTTTGTTATTTTTTCAGTTGAAGTTTCATCTCACAATTTTTAAAATATTGTTTTTTTTATCAGTTGCTTCCAGTTGTTTCTACAGTTTTGCATTTTTAATATGAATTCGAGATTTAATGTGGTGGACAATGATATTCTAATCATAGATGACAACACACATGGCACAACTTCCCAAGACACAGGATCGACTTTATCTGCTCAGGAAGTTCAAACCTTGGTTTGCAGGGAGTTAGAGTCTTACATTTGGCTGGCAATTTCTTCTCCTCATCCACCTAACCATCTTTTTGAGGTGGCCTACCATCTCTAGAAAGACAATTTGGACTCTATGTTTCTGGCACTTTCCTTTTTTGGTCCATCACAGTCTACACCTGGTCAGGACATTTCACTTCCTACTTCTTTCTTACAACTTGTCAATCAGGTATGTCATGTTTTAGGTGTTTTCCCTAGAGCCCATGATTCCTCCTCTGCCTTATTAGGTGAAACTCCACCTTCAAATTATTATGTTTTTTCTTTCCTCCTCTCTCAGTCATCCTGCCGAGGCCATTCAAGACCATCTATGCAAAGAAGCTATTGAGCGGGTGGTTTCCACTCATCTAGTCCCCAAAAAGATGGGCAGTTGGAGACCAATTATAGATCTGTCCTGGCTGATTTCCTTTCTGGAATCCCTTCGCTTCACCATGGCAGGTGTTTTCACTGGGACTCTGGATGACTAAATTTTCAGTACTCCAGAGTCTCGTTGTTTTATTTGGTTTGTCTGCTGTTTGATCTCTCTCCAGCTCCTTTTGTGTTTTGTTGAGTGATTCACTCGTTTGCTTGTCACCTTCACTCATCGGGTCTTCTCACTCATCATTCCTGTTTGCTTCAACAGGAAACAGCATGAGTGGGTTCTCTGATAAAGTTGGAGAAGTCTGTTCTTACCACCACTCAGTACCTGGTTCATATGAGGTTTTTCTTCAATTCACACCTAGCCTTCTCTTCCTCATCTCGAGGATATGAAATGGGCAGTCACAAAGGCCCTTATCTCTCCTTCTCTCACAGCTCGAGAGGTTCTATCTCTTTTAGGGATGTAGGCTTCCTTGGAAGCTCTCATTCCTATTGGTTGAGCTTGTATGCGTTCATTTCATTGGACATTTCTCAATCAGTTGAACTTTTTCCTGAATCCATTGGACCATCTTGTTACCCTTCCTTCCATGATCAGGGCATACCTAGCTTTGTGGCTTGACAGGGGTTGTACCATGGTGAAGGTTTCCATTCCTCAACCTCATCCAGAGTTACATTTGTTCATGGATACATCTTTAGTGAGGTGGGGCTTTCTTCAACTCTCAAGTGATCTCTGGTTTGTGGTCTGTAGAGGAGTCTACACTCTACATCAACATCCTCAAGCTTTTGGGAGTCTGTCGGGCTTTGACCCATTTTCTTCCGCTCCTGTGGGGCGGATGGTTATGGTCCACTTTGACAACTCCACAGTCATCAATTATATCAACAAGAAAGGTGGAACCAAATCCAAATCTTTGTATTTTTTGACTCTGGATCTTTTTGGGCCAATGATCACAACATGGTGGTGTTATCTTGCCATGTTCTTGGAGCCATGAATCTGGTTGCAGGTCGTTTATATCTGCCCAATCACAGAGTGAACCCTTCATCCACAGGTGTTTTGGTGGGTGTGTTCTCAACTGGGGACATTGCTTATCAATGCCTTTGCCACACACTGTAACACCAAAATTCCTTCCTTTTGATCTCCTGTTCAAAACACCCATTAGCTCAGGATGTAGACACATTCATTTTGGATTGGACGGGTCTTTACTTCTACGCTTACCCTCCATTCCAACTCCTATTCAAAGTTCTATCCCTCATCCAGACCACTTCTTGTGTCATCCTGCTGGTTGCTCTGTATTGGCCTGCATAGCCTCAGTTCCCTCTGCTTTAACATTCACTTGTGCAATGTCCCCTGCCCTTATCTCTTTCTTAGTCTCTCCTCTGTCAACCTCAATTGGACATAGTTCATCCCTATGTCAACAAACTCTTTCTTCATGCTTGGCTTTTGTCCAGTCCCTTCCTCAGCCCAGGGAGTGACTCCTTGTGTAGCATCATTCCTTTCCTGAAACATCAGAACTTTTTCCTTGACCATTTACCAATGGCATTGGTTTACCTTCTGGTGTTGGTCTCTTCACTGTGGCTCCTGTCTTTCCTGTCCTTCTGTTCCTCAGCTTTCCCAATTTTTTGCCTGGTTGTTTGACTAGGGCCTATCCATTTTAGGTGTGTTTAGTTATCAGCCAGCCATGTCAGGCACCTTCCATTTTTCCCAGTTCTGTAAAATTTTATCCTCTTCTGACCTTTCCCTCCTTTTCCATTCCTTCTGTATTGCTTGTCCTTGATGTCCCTTTCTTGTACCAGATTGGGATCCTAATGTGGTCTTTTATGCCCCTTCTCATTCTCCCTTTGAACCACTTGATATATGTTCCTTGTACCATTTTTCCCTTTACAACCTATTTCCTGTGGATGCCATAATTTTGATATTTATGCCATTAATGTTTTTCGTACCCTTTACCATTTCTCTTGTGTGATCATCTACCCTGACTGGTCTTTCCATCCTAATAACTATGTAGCCTGAGAATATAGTTTATCTTTCTCACCCATTTCCTTACCTTCAATTTCCCACCAGTACTCCCATTCCAATCCAGAAAGGCTTCTTTGTTCAGTTTGATCATTGAGGTGTTACATGGCTCATACTGCCTCTTTTGGGGGTTCACATTCCTGACTATTTATTCCTTGGAACCTTTCTGTTTCATTTGATCTGTTTCCAATAACTCTCACTAGTTGGGTTTGTCAACATGTCAGGATGATGTATTCGGACTTGTCCATGGAAGGTGGCCTTCTCCATAATGTTTCTTCACATCAAATTTGTCTCATTACCATATCTTTAGATGCTTGCCTTTGCCCCACATTGTAAGAAATCATTTAGGCTGGTATGTGGACTATTCCCAATCCTTTTTTTTGCTCATTATCTGCATGATCTGGCTGTTTCTTCCTCTGGTGGATATTTTGTCTTCTTGCTATGGCAATTTCGCACATGTCTGTTCATCTTTAAACCTGCAATAAACACAGTAACACTCACAGTTGAGATGTTGGGTTTCTGTAAGACCACTGGGCACTTTCCTGGTGGTGTATATCTATGTATTATAATTATATCTGTAGTGGATTGTCACTCATGGTCTTCATGAGTATAGCAGAAGGTGTTTTCTGCCCATCCCTGCTAATCCTTTGATTCCTTAATTTGGTTTGGCTTGTTTTATAAGAAAAGGGAAACACAGTCACCCATTCCATTGTCTCCTGTGTAATATTCCTCCAGACTCCCCACCACATTTTTACCAGCCTTTTTCTTTGAGTGGAGCATGGAAGTCCTTACCACCCTCAGTTCCCAGTCACTGAGGTGGTGGACTATGAAAGCTTCCTCCTGAGTGTTACTGTACTTATGCTCATTTATCCATTCAGGAGAAGAGGGGGTGAAGCTGGTTCCCTACTGGCACTTCCCCCAGATGTTTTCTGCCTGGGTGGACTGCACTGAATAAAACCAATGATCAAATATTATTTGGGGCCAGCCTACATGGGATCCTCATTGTAATTCCGGGCTCCTACAGTTGAGTGCAGTAGAGGCCTCTCTTCTTGTTAATTCTAGTTGCAGAAGGTTTTTCCCGCTTCTACTGTTAGGTTTGAGAGACATTGTCTGCCTCGTAATAATGGCAGCAGGATATCTATGCTATGTTCCTATAATTGGGCAAATGCTGCTCGTCCTCATAGTAATTCCAGATACATGATTTTTCTACCCTGCATTTACAGTTGAGTGAGGTATGACTTTGCCCGTAATACTGCTTACAGCTTTCCCTGTTCTTACAGTTGAGTTGAGGCAACACCAAGATCCCATAATGCCAGGTTTGGTTTGTCTTACTTCTTGCTCCAATGGTGGTTTTGGGAGTTTGTCCACTAACAACTGTTTGCTCACTTCTTCCTTGTAATTCCAGTTGCTTGATGTATGGCACTCTGTTTACTTACAGTTGGGGTTGTTGGGTATCTATAACATAATCCACGTACCATAGCCACCTGTTGTTAGTACATTTTTTGGTTATCTCATTATATATTGATCCAGCTTGCACCTTCTTAACATTCTTACAGTTGTGCAAGCATTACCTTTTCCACCAATTTCATGTTACTTTCCTAATTCTTGGGCGAAGAGCATATCTGTTCGAAGTAGTGTGGTACCCCACAGGTGTGCTTCATTTTCATCTCTGAGCACATTCATTCATTCTGGGCAGTCACTTTCTGCTTGGTTTGTTTTTTGTGAGCCTACACAAACCCCCTACCTTTGTAATGTGGGATTCTAGCCTTTTGTTAAATAAGTCTGTTTCAGAATTTAACATTTTCTTACACTGAAAATGTATTTCTGATAGGTACTTACCTATTCCCACCCTTCTTCCCCTCTAGAACCAGTGTTTTTATACTAGTACCTGCCAATTCTCAAAAGTGGAGATTGAGGGGGAATAACAGAGGCAGATAGTTGTGCTGTTATAGGTGGTGCAGTACTATTGGTGTAGAGTAGCAAGAAACTGGTGGGGTATAAAAACTAGTGTGCTGATTACTAAAATTCCTTTTGCAATGCTTAGAGGGCAGTCAATGATTGAAATAGCCTTTTGTGTGAGAGGGGTAAGTACCTATCAGAAATACATTTTCAATATAAGAAAGTGTTAACTGGTATGCTGTTGGGTTTAAACACCTTATTGTCCAGTATTTAGTTGGTAATGTGATTTACAATGTTTCTGAATTGTTTAATTAGTGCTGTTTTATTTGTACAATACACCTTCCTGTCCATTGTTTATTTGTTGTGGGGTTTATTCACTCATATTTATTTTTGTTTAGAAGAATATATGGTGATTTATTGTATTTTTCTATTATTTACTTACATACTTTTGTGTTCATACACATAACTTTCCTTTTTATTTTTGAGTTAGTTTTTATGATTTACTCTGCTCTCCAGTAGTTTAATTAAATGCTGTTGTATTTTTGCTCTTTATCATCTTTTTGCTTGGTTTTATTAGGCTGTTGTATTTTACATCTGTCCTGTTCTGTTGTTTAGTTAGGTACTGTTCTTTTTTTTTTTCACTCAAAAAAGTTTTACTTCATTGTTATTTTTGGTAGTTACAGGTGCATATGCTTAGTGAAATTTATATACTTTACTGTACTATTGTTTTGTTTTAAAGTAAGGTAAAGGTCTTCTATAGTTGTTTTTCACTAGTAGGGTACAATGTGTTTTAGTTACTGTTCTTTTATTTTAACAAATACTGTTGTATTTATACAATTTACTGTTTTTTCATTTAAATAAATACTTTGTTTTTACATTACTGTTCTCTTGTCTATATCAGATTCTGATGTATATGTACTGGTTTTTCTTTCCTTATAATGTACATATTATCAATAAATTAGGTGCTGGTGTCCTTTATTGCACTGTTTGATTACTTAATTAGGTACTGTTTTGTCTTCCACTTCACTTTCATTTTGTTTAAATGAGAACAATGCAGTTAATTAGACACATTTATGTTTTACTGTGCTGTTTTTCTTCACTTATTTTTCTGTTAAGTTTATTGTATTTATCTTTTTCTTAGTTAATTGTTGTATTAAAATTATGACTTATAGTTAGGTCTACTTCTGTGTTTCAATACTTTAGTATAACTTACATACACTTTGTGTTTCACCATGCCATTCTTTTATTTTATAAAGTGTTGTTGTGTATGTCTATAATTTTAATAAATTAATCTTTGAACATGCTTTGTTTAGGAAAGTGTTTCTTCTTTTTGTTGTCTAGTTAATATTTTTTTTTTTTTGGTTTTTAGATGCCATTGTCCGACTGTTTCTTCCTCCACAGCTTCGAGATGATGAAATCACTAAATACCCTTTGGTGGTTTATGTGTAGGTATTGAGTAACATAGGATAAAATGTGAATAGTGAAAGATATTACTATAATACATAAGCTAGCATATAGTAATTTTTGTACTGAAAAATGCTAGTTTCTCTCCTCAAATCCTGAAGATGCCTGAACAATCATTACTTTTATTTCTATACTAAAATTCCTTGTTTTGATGAAATATTTTCATGGACACAAAATATAATTATAATGTGCTTTTCAATACAGAATCACTTTACCCATTTTTTTGGTTAGTCAAACTTTTCAATGCAATGAATTTGGTACACAATGGCACAGTGTTGTTGCCATCACTATTATAATTACCATTACTTTACTTCATTGTGTACTTTATGTGTAGTTTTATTAAATAAAGTTATTTGTATATGAGTTTGTTTGTCTGACCGTGTAAAATTTTTTTGAATAGACCAGGATTTATCAATATTACAATAATAAAAATTCAAATGAAGGGTATGAAAACTACTGCAAATGTTTTGTAGGTCACAACTAGTATTCTTTAAATTTGGAAAAACTTTCAAATGTAAGAAAGTAAATATTTTATAACATTAAAACAGTAGCTGTTATATAGTAATAAAATTTTTCAGGTTGTTCAGCCCTGTTTCACTAAAGAATTTGATGCTTGTAGTGGTTATTTGATGTATGCTTATTAGTGTATTGAAAAATGCTGGAACAGTGGTAGTGGTTAGCAAGTTTATTGGCATAAAGACAGACGTTGGTATCAGTCATTAGATGTTTCTTTATTAAGATATAGAAGGACTGTATGAATGGTTATTAGAGATGTTATTAGTGGTTATTAGATATGTTTATTGTTATATGGAGTGATGATGGTAGTGGTTGTTAGATATATGTTTATAACACGTATGTAGTATTTGGTAATTTTATTCTGAATGATACATGAGCTAAATGGTCATGTCAGAGACCCTATGTTTTGGGCATAATTGTCCCTACTGTAGAACTGCTGATCAGATGGAGAGCAAACATGACAGCAGCACTTGCTGACCATATGGTTACTTTCAGTTAAATAGTGAGTTTGACTATTATTTTTATAACATGTTCACAGCTTAAAATGTGGAACATGTTCAGTGACACTTAAAAGTGCTTGAATCTTGAACACTGAGTAGTGCTAGCATTTAGAAGATATGTATAGAATGGCTGTGATAGTTTTTGTGCTATGACTTTTATTTCATAAGGAGTTTGTTATAACTTTATATAAATTACAACCATTCATGCAATACTGTCTGTGTATATAAACAAAATATTTTTATTAGGTATTGTGGCCCTGGCAGCCAGATGGTCACTGAAAAGTTTGATGTTAGCTGGGGAACCTATCTTGCAAGCAGTAAAGGTTTTATCTACGCCATTATTGATGGTAGAGGAAGCGGTAATCGTGGTGATAAGGTGTTGCATGAAATATATAAAAATCTAGGGAGTGTAGAAATACAAGATCAAATAAATGTTGTCAGGTGAGAGAAAGTCATTATTGCAATTTTGCCTGGTAAATTTAACCACAAATATTTATTTTCTGGCACTGAAAACGTGTTTTGTTTGTTTCTGGTAATAATAGTTGTATTTCCTGGTTAACTGCATCCTGAGAAATGTTTATGTGTAATGTTGCCTAACAGCAGTAATTAAATTTCACTTTTTGTTAACTATTTTAACTCCTTGTTTTGTGTTATTTCAAGAGAATAGCTAAACTTTGAGGCACTTTGATTGTATACATGTCACAATAGTGGTAGAAATAATAAAGCTATCATACTGTATACATGGCAATGATCAGATCTTATACAAGGCAGAGCAATGGAAAAAATAACTACTCTGTTAGAGTGGATTTTTTGCATAAGAGTTGTACAGTATTTTATTAAACCATAATTTTGATGCATTAAGAAAAAATTATTTACTTTTCTTGACTGTATTCTTGGCACATTCCTTAAAAAAAATTTACTTTTGACATTGTGTACAAAGCACAGCAGTTGAAAAAATCCTTTATCAGTTTATATATATCAACAACAAAAACATGCTTCACCAAATTTATTTGATGCTTACTATTAAAAAAAATATTTGTGTAACTTATTTATGATAAGATGTCTGTCAACTTATAAGTTCATTTTATTGTGTAGTATGAGTAGTTACAGTAGTTTTTAAATCAAACAGGAGACTAATTTAGAATTTATTCATAATTGTATTATACATATGAGGTAAACATTTCTGGTAATTCAAGGATAAACCTAGACACAGGAGCTTGATCTCCACAAAATCAAGAGCTTCATGGATAGGGTGACCAGACACCCTGGTTTTGCTAGGACAGTCCTGTATTTGGTAGTTTGTCCCAGTGTCCCAAGAAAAGTTCTTGGTATGCAAAAAATGTTCTGATTTCATGATAAAGACATCAAACTGTTAGTTACATTGAACCACAATGGTAATAAGCTTACTTAACTTGTTCGTTGTTGTAACACTTACTCTCCTGCCACCAAGCTTTGTAGAAAGTTCCATCTGTGCATGGTGAGAAACTCAGTTCTGCTCAGGTCCAAATATGGAGACAGTTAAGGCAGTGCTTCTATGTTCCATATGTCTTAAAATGTTTCAAAATAATGCAAAACCTTAAAAGTAGCATGTTTGAAAATATTATGGATTCTTAAATAAATCCAGCTATGAAGCAGCTTATTTTAAGATGAATTGGGTAGTGAATAATTAAATATTTCTTTGATGTATACTTTGATTAATTTTATTTTGTGTCTATCGCCAAAAAAGTAGTTGAGATTATTTCAAAAACAATGGCAGTGTTAATATATTTGGAAGTATTGTGTAATAGTTCAATAAATTTAAAGTAAATTAAATAAAATTTAAATTATTTTGAATTTGTAATAACCATTTGAAATTAGGGTCAAGGACTGGACTGTTCTGTTTTTTTTTTGGATTGGAAATCTGGTCACCCTATTCATGGATATAATATGCAGAAAGACAGGTGTAGCAACTTGTTGCAGGTTAAATGAAAAAGACAAGACATGGTGTAGAAGTCAAAATAAAATGAAATAAAATGCTTTATTTAGAGTGAAAAGTAAGTACAAGTGATCATTGGAGCAGAAGGACTACTCCAGTTTGTGAAGGAAGTGTAAATAAATGAAAGGAGTTTACCTGTTTTTAAATGAAGTGAATGGAATAAAGTAGTACACAATCAGCAGGTTGGAAAGAGAAGTATTAAAAACTTTGTCACTGAGTCTTGGTGCTCACTCACACATGAACAAACTGTTTCCCTCAAAGGTTTAAATTAAACTGCTTGATGCGAAAACATCAACACTGCATTTACAATAGAGCTCTAGAGCTGACAAATCAGAACATGGGTAAATTAAAACATTTTCTATATAGTAAGTATATATTTATAGGAGTGTAAGGTATATATAATATTTGTATACTACCCAGTTATGCAGGAATATATTTTATTTTCAATAAAACTCACTGTGCATTTTGTTATAGTTACTCTACAAAAATGTTAATACATAGATATTTCTATTTTTAGGTATCTTAGAAGTGAATTGCCATTCATTGATGCAGAAAAAATTGCTCTTTGGGGATGGTCTTATGGAGGTTATGCCACAGGCATGGCTTTGGCTACTGATACAGATGTGTTTCAGTGTGGTTTATCTGAAGCTCCTGTTACTAACTGGTGCTACTATGGTGAGAAACATTACATTTCACATGTTAATATGATGTATAATTTGCTCTAGATTAGAGAACATGTCATGGTTAATTATGATATGATATATAGTTATTTTCTATATTATTAACATAGTGTGACTAAAAGTAGGCAGAGTTTCTGTTTATTAGTTGTTTAATAGAGTAACAATAATATATGAAAAGTATATACAAAGTACTTGTCATTATAATAATTCCATAGAAGCTGAATAGTATTCTTTGTTTTTAAATGAAAGTTTTTTATTTTTAATATAACTGAACTAATTATTTTTCTGTCAGTATGAGTGCAGAATATAAAAGCTGTTACAAATATAATGCTTGATAAGGAGAAAGAAAATTTTAAAATGAGTATATGTACATGTGTGTACAAATATTTATATATATTTTAGATAGAGTACCTTATATCTTCCAATATGATACGTCATCTTGGCACACAGAATAGTTTTATTTCTTGTGTGTCTTGCCTATGAGATTTGAATGCCACCAGCCTTGAGCTAACCCCCACCTAAAATTCATATGTCTAACATGAATTACACTGGTGCATGATAACATCATCATGCAGCAATAGACCTTCACCAGTAGGAGGGCAACACAACCCCCATGTGTGGTAATTCCCCTTAAGCACTTGCACTAGAAATAACTTCATTCTTTTCCTCAGCATTACCTTGAAGAATCATGCTAATTTTTTCAAGTCTATGACCAATTTACTAAGATTTGCAATTGCCAATGAGATGTAAATTTCATTCTGTGTTTACTTTTGTTTCAAAAGCATTAACATAATGAATTCTCAAGTGATAGTGACTTCTAATTTGTCCTGTAAAATTAACTGAGTTATGAAAACAGGCAGTATTTCTACTATGGCTTCTGGAAGCTCATTGACAGCATGTTGTAGGTTCCCTCATGCATACTGGGCTTTCTCCTCCTGTCCCTTCACCTGACGTCCTTTCTCTTCAGTTTGTAAATGACCAGGAGGACAACAAATTTCACTGACTGCTTCCCCCCACCTGGGTTTCCTATTGTTACCATAGGATAATCCTCAACCTTCCAACCTCTTTCTGGATATGATTTCTCAGATATGTTTTTTCTTCATCTTTAGTCTGTGTCTTTTGATTCTTCCCATTCTTTACTCCATGAAACTGATTATCAGGATTACTTTGTCTTTCCTCCTATGCCTAATGTTATGGTTCATGGTGATACACTTGTACCCACATGCATCATCCCCTTTACACTCTAGACTCTTTTGTCCCAACTTTTAGCCATTCTTTCATAGATTCCTCGTTTTTGGAAACTCTTTTGCCTGCTTGGGGTTTGTAACCCTTTCTCTTCTATTTTGCTCTCTAGTTCCTTGTTTTCATGTCTTCTCCTTTTTCTTGCCATCCTCCCACCACCTTTTATCTGAGGCATCTCTTTGTGCTCTATAGAGGTTTTCTAGAGAGGTACATTCTCTTCTCTTTACCATCTTTGTTTGTACCACTTCTTCTGCTATTTTCCTTTTCTTCACCTGAATGTCTTCAGTAGTGTTTGTGTTTCACTGGAAACTGGAGCTGAATTAGCTTGGCATCAATCCTCATTCTTTTCCTTGGCTTTGTGTCTTTCCCATCCTCACCCATTGACTCCTGTTCCTTGACTGGATCAGTCTACCCTACCCATTCTAGTTTTCAGGACTTTGTCTTCTTCCCATTGTCCTGCTAACCAATATCTGGTTTGTCATTCATTTCATTGGTGACTAGCCTGCCGAGTCAGACCCTCTGGGTGCCTGTCTGTCTCACTTTGCCAGCCTATGACCTCAGTTTCCTACTGACAGATGGGTCTTCATGTTTTAACCTCATTTTCTCTCCACTTCTTTCCTTCCCTCTCTCCCCATCCTGTTTCCTATTCTCCCCCCTCTGATCCCATTATTCTTCAGTGTTTCATGGATTTGGTCTTAGATCTTTTGACTGAACATGCCATTGAGAAGGTATTCACTCATTCTCTGGGTTTTGTTACTCTTACCTCTTGATGGCCTATGTAGGCCTAGGAGTGTTGTCCGGTTATTGATCTATCATTTCTCACCAAATTTCTAGTCATTCTATGGTTCAAGATGGAGAATTTCTCTCCTCTCTGCTGACTCTTTTCACCTGGTCTGTGGGTAACTACAGTCGCCATATCAGATGCCTTTCTATATATTTCAGTTACCCTGTCCTCCCAACATTTTTACATTTTGTCCATCAGAATCAAGTCTTCTACTTCTGTGTTTTTCTCTTCAGCATGATGTTGGAATTTTATATCTTCAGTTGGGTCATGAGGGCTTTAACTCACCACATTCATGAAATTGGGGCTGTGCTTCCATTCCTACTTGGTTAATTGGCTTTTACTTGCCCATTATTGAGATATGTCTTTCTCTCATACCTCCTTTCTTCTGCAGGAGGCTGCTTGGTTGGGTGTGTTGTTACGCTTTCCAAGTTCTTTCTCATGCCTACACTGCATTTAGTATATCTGGGCATTTTCTTTTACTCTCATCTTGGTCAGGTTGAGCCTTCACCTTATCCCCTGTGAGCTATGGACTGTCTGGTCACCGTGGTTTGTATTATCCTTTTCATCCTGCCCATAAAGTTGTTTTGCTTTTGGGACTCTGGCTTCCCAGGAACCATTCATTCCTTTGGGGCATGCACACATGGGCATCTTCCAGTGAATATTGCATGATCAGTGGAATCTTTTGTGGGATCCATTGTCCTTAATTGTGAACCTCCTTTCTCCTCTTCATGAGGTCTTGTCTTAGTAGCCAGACCATGCAACTACCATGATTGGTGTTTTATTACCCCCCCTCGACTGGATCTCCATCTCTTCACAGTTACTACCCTTTCGGGTTGGGGCACATCTCTGACCAAACTATGTCTTTTGGCATTTGGGTATGGGAAAGATGTTCACTTTACATCAACCTGCTCAAACTTCTCGCTGTTTGTCAGGCATGTTCCCATTTCCTAATTCAGCTAATGGATCAGTCTATCATTAGTTATCCTGTAGCTTTATCGACTACCTTTCAACTTTCTCCTTACCATAGGATATTTTATTCCCTTGCCACTTACAAGTTCCTAGCACAATACGGTAGGAAGTAGGGCAATGGTGACACTGTCAGTGTAGTGTAGGTCACCTCTCAAACAGCAGATATGCCCTCGTCTGTTCAGTTGAGTCGAGGCTAGCACTCCCTGTATGGCCTGATCATGCTCTAATCACATTATGCTTATTTGCTTGCCAACCACTTGTATGTGCAAGTGCTCAGATGGCCATCTTCATATTCGCAACATCCCTGACTTGTAATGTGGTATACATAGCAAACCCAGGTGGGGGAAACTGTCAGTGAAATTTATTGTCCTCCTGGCCATTCACAAACTGAGAAGAAAAGATGTTAGCCAAAGAGACAGGAGAAAACTCAGTATGCATGAGGGAACTACAACATGCTGTAATGTTCCCAACAGTCCATGAGCCTCCAGAAGCCAAAGTAAAAATAGGGCCTGTGTTTGTAACTCAGTTACTTTTACAGAACAAATTACAAGTCATCATCACTTGAGAATTCATTATGTTAATCATTGATTTTCAAACACAAGCAAGGCAGAACAAAACTTAAGTTTCATTGACAATTGCAAATCTCAATAAGTTATTTTGAGCGCAATACTTAATCAGAGTTAATGTACATGGAGGTTGTTTTGCCTCCTATTGATGAAGGGCTATTGTTGCATGATGATGTCATCATGCACCACCGCAGTTTCACATTCACATGTGAATGTAAGGTGGGAGTTAGATCAAAGCTACTGGCATCCAAATCTCATAGACAGACGTGCGAGGGATATAACTATTCCATGTAAAGAGTTGAGTATTTATCAGGAATACATTTTCATATTAGAAAAATGTTAATGTCAGGAGTCCTGTGAATACTTAATGTATGTTTTGTTATAAAATAAAAGTATTATGGCTAAACGTTTTATAAGAAAAGGGCATAGAATGTTTATTTGATGAGTATCAGATAAGATATGTAGGCATGTTACATAAGCAGTGACACATTGTTTGGATCTCTTCTGTGATTTTAAAGGTTATTAACACAGATAATAACATCTTCAGATTCTGTTTATACTGAGCGATACATGAAACTTCCAGAAGAAAATTATGTTGGGTATGAGAAAGCTAACCTCTTAAAAAAAGCAGGAAATATCAAGGGTAAAAAGTACCTTCTAATCCATGGAACAAGTGATGGTAAGTTTGTTAATTCAACATTTTACTTATTCATTCAGTTAGAATAATGTTTTCCAACCTTTTCATGCAAAACCTATAGTATGCACTCACTAGATTAAACTGAGTTGAATCTCCATCATGTGAGGGATGGCCTCAGTTATAGTTTAGTACTGAATTTATGAACGCTTGAGGAATGAAAGAAATAATTTTATTTATTTTTTATAAGGATTCAAGCAATTCATTAAAGAAATCTAGGGACAAACATGATTATTTGACCTTTATGAAGTCTGAAATCATACTCCACTAAGCCTTTATATTTTCTGATCTTTCTTTTTCGTTCTTCAGTTGCACAACAGTTGCAGTTGCTGAATATGAAGCTGTAAACTGAAAGACTAATAAATGTTGTGGAATTTTTATGTACATAATATCTGCTATACAGCCTCTTGGTCTGTCAGTAGGTAATCCATGCATAAATAAGCATGAAACTGAAAGTTCTTTGTTTAGGTTGCTAATAACTAAGTAATACAATTTTCTAAGCTTAGTTCAGCTGATAGCCCAGTCTCTTAAACTTAGTGCAGTATGTAATCCATTCTCATATGCATAGTGTGGTATTAGTCCAGTCTTCTATGCTTTGTTTAATCTGTAGTCCAGTCTTCTATGTTAAGTGGAGTACTTATCCCAGTTTTCTATGACTAGTGCATTATGTACTCCAGTTTTCTTTGTTTAGTGCAATATGTATTTCAGTTTTGTTTAATGCAGTATCTACTCCAGTCTTCTATGCATATAGCAGTACATATTTCAGTCTTTTCTGCTTAGTGCTTTATTTAGTCCAGTCTATTTGGTATAGTGCAGTGTGTAGCTCAGTCTTCTATGCATCATGTTGTCCTAAGTCCAATCTTCTTTACATATTGGATAGTATGTAACTATACTTCTCTGCCTAGTACTGTGTTTAATCCAGCTTTTTATACTTAGTGCAACATTCCAATCCAGTCTTCTATGCTTTGTGAAGTCTGCTATTTTTACAGCTTTACATTAACGTCCATCTTTATTGAAAGTTCTAGAACCAACATTGAACACTTTTTTTCATATTATGTAGTCAAACCTCTTCTATAAATAAGTATAAAAATGACAAGGTGATAACATATAAAGATTAGACTTTTGGAGATAAACCACTTTTAAAAACTATGTTAGTAATTTATTCTCTTGGTGATGTTTTGAGCAAATGGTCTTTTTCAAGCCTATTTTATGACCAGTTTCAGTTAATAATATCAGAAATTCTAATCACTTAACCTGATCATGGAGAATGTTACGCAGCGAAGCTTTATATTTCCTTTTGTGTGGAAACAGTTTAGGTTTAAATGTAGTTTACACATGCATTTTTAGAATTTGTTGTGAAAGGAAATTTAGAACTGTTTACTTTTCCATTTGGAAAAGTGCAGTGCTTATCTGGTTACATGATAAATTTGGTTAATTAATATAGATTAACGTATATTCAAATATACAATACTGCAAGATGAAGAAAACCTGTGTTCTACAGATACAGCTATAAAGGTAGATATTTGAAACATTGTTTTTATAATATAGGCAGATTTATTTGGGGGTGCACCTGGAATGCACTGCCCCTTTTCTTGGCATGTTAATGATACTCCAACTACACCTGTCAAATGTAATGCTAAAATAAAATATGTGAAAACATGAAAAATATGGTGTCTCCATTGCTGAAAGGCTACTTGTCTCTTATCCAGTAGGGGATGTTCCCCCTTATAATTCCAGACCCATGGCCCTTCTTGGGTGTTTGGCATCCCCCCTTTCCTAAAGTCCTAGATCTTCTACTCTATAATTGTATTGTGTATATATAATTATATTATATATATATATATATATTATATATATATATATA
>NW_013666499.1:248647-255577 GCF_000517525.1 Limulus polyphemus
TATATATATATATATATATATATATATATTATATATATATATATATATATACCTAAAGATGGAAGATAAATTAGCTGATATTCCCTATACCACTGACCATTGCTTGAAGCTGCAGTTCTCATGTGGTGATAATACTGTTTTTTTTCATAATTTTGTTTGAATTAATGTTTTCATACATACCTTAAAATATGGTAAGGTGAAAAAAGGATAGAAGCTTGACAGTTTCAGAATTTTTCCTTTTGCAGTGAAATTGAATAGTTGTAAGTATAGATAAAGCATACTCTATTATTACTTAAGCTTTTCTGTTTATTTTTAGTCTTTGAAATAATTTCAAATTTGATTTTAAACAAGGCTCTGTAGATTTTTCAAACTTTTGTTGAATAGTATACATTTTCCAGCAAATGCATCCTTTTTGTTTCCCATGTATTGAATAAGTGAAAACATTAATGCAGTGTAGCCTATATATAAATCAGAATTTGAAATTTAAAAATCTTCCTTTTTTTTCTTCTGTTTTATCTTATATGTGAACTGTTTGTCTCAGAAGTGTATGATGTATTGGAACTAAATGTGCACATTATTATAAAAAACGACAAATATATTAATCACAATACAAGTTATATAAATTTCAAATAGATTCAAAGTAAAAAAAAAGCAACTTGGTGATATCCAATCACACAGTATAATAATGAATTAAGAACAAAGAAACAGAGGAAGAGAAACCTAATTTGTAAGATTACACAAAAGAATAATTAATAGTATTAATATTTTTTTCAAGAATAAATCACAAATAATAAAGAAGCAAATATCTGTAATTAACTTATCGCTTCAAATAATCAACAAATATATCATTCAGTCTATCAACTTTCTAAAGCCTTACTTACTTTCAGGGCAGACGTTGTTTTTATTTCCTTGCCAGGCAATGAGATTAAATACAACATGACTAACAAATTAAAATTTGTTTTACATAACCACACCTTAACTTAGTATTCATATGTTGCCACTAGGGAACCTCGTGTTGGTTTCTCAATATAAAAATGACTAATTTAATATTCACTAGGAAACATGTTAGCTAGTGTTTTTTAGGCAATTAAAAATATATATCTGGACTAAAAAATACAAGAAAAATTACATAAATGATAAACAAAACCATATCTTAAGACAAAATAGAAATTTCTGCCTTATAGGCTCTTCCATCTTTTAGGTCAAATTAAGACATTTTAGAATATTTATTTCCTTTCCAGATAATGTACACATTCAGCAGTCCATGATGTTGATGAAAGCTCTGTCTGAAAAGGATGTGCTCTTCCAAATACAGGCATGAATCCAATTTTATACCTATATTAAACTCAATCTAGCCATAGATTGATTTTAATTTATTGACATTAAAGCTTAAATAGGCCAACTTTTTCAGTTTTCTCTATATTCTTCTTTTCTTTTTTACTATCTATCAAAGTATTTCCTAATAAATTTGAATATTTGTGACCAATCTCTGTCAACAGATTAATAGATACTTATTAATACATCAGTAACGTCCTACTTAATCTCTTACTTTGGGCTCCATATAGGCTATCATTACATCACAAATCTCTCTATATTAAAAAACAAAAGTTTATCCTACTTCTACTACATTAGTTGAAAAGAGGTGCTAGTTACCTATAATCTAGCAAATAAATAGAAATTAATTTTTTCTATTAACCTAACAAAGTTTTTTATGTATTTTTTACACTGTGCCTTCTATTTTGATTGGCTCTCTATTAACATTGATATATACTGTTATGAAACACTGAGTAAACTTTTATTATGTCTCCTTATTCACACAAAACTCCTACTTGCATGTTGCTTATAAACATTTTGTTTTTCAGTTATATCCAGATGAAAATCATTCCCTTTCCCACATGAAGTTGCATCTATACAGAACCATGGAAGGTTTCCTTGATCGTTGTTTTGATATGCATACAACAGAAGAAATTGGTCTTCAAAAAGTCAACAAGAAAATTAACAAAGGAAGCTAGTTGATTTCATTTTCAATACACAAACTTTTCTAAGCTATTTCTGCAAGAAAAGAAATTTTCTTTCAAATTGTCTTAACTCTGTTTTCAAGTAAACTCGGAATTCTGTGTAATAAACTTGTTTTCTTACTTTGGATTGGCCAACCACAAGACTGTGCCAAATCTAGATATATGATAGCATTAGTAATGAATTTAACATGTGGTTATGATGAAAGGAACTTGAAGAGTATGTAGAACCTGTAGACAAAATATCCTAATGTTAATATTTCCTTTATATCACTTAGTATCTTTATCATCTTTTCACTGATAACACATTTGTAAACATAAAAACCAATTAATTTACATGTGAATTGTTTTTCTGTAAAGATTTTTGTTTTGAACTTAAAGTATTTATCCAGTTTAAACTTAGTATTTTTTCCACGACAGAAATAAGACCTTTTTTATGGATCTACTTAAATTCATCATGAAAACATCTGATCATTTGTATATGTTTGTCATATGATGTCACTCATTTTCTAAAATGCTTTGTTTTTTACTCCTTTCCTGTAGCAGGTTTATACAGTGGTTCACAGAATGACAGGCCATCATTTAAATTCATAAAAATGAGTCAAATTATTTTCTGAAACAAAGAAACCTAGGTACTGTAGTGATTAAGTTGTACGTGGATGGTGATTATAAAGGAGTTTTCATACTTTAAATGATTATATCTAAAAATTACTTGTCCTATAGCAACAAAATTTCACCAGAAACACATTGAGAAGCATGTTTTCTTTAGGAAGTTTTTCACCTGATACAGGGTGTTTGAAAAACAGTCAGAGAGCTTTTTAGTATGCTTTCTGTCATTTTCAATGAGTACATCAAGTTTATCCCTAAATGAAATCATTGCAAGTAGCATCTGTTTTGGACAGAGTTCATTGATTCTGTCAACATCCTGTACACTGACAAACATTTTATTCAAATCACCAATCTCATATTTAAAAATTGTGAAAAAAATAAAAGTAATGCTGGTTTATGGAAAAAGCAATTTTGGTATACTGTATGCATGATGTTGAAATACTGTGTACCAACTCCAAACTTTCCTGAATAAAACCTTTTGATTCTCAATATGTCTCTGGTGAAATTCTATAACCTTAAGGACAAGTAGTTTTAATGGTATAATAATTTTAAACATGAAGTTTTTTTTACAATAAATATTTTATATAAACTTTTATGCATTTTTTTTACTCCTTATGGGAAAGGTCATGTTTACAAGTGTTCCATGTGTCAGTCACTTGTTTGGAGTATTATAGCTATATAGCTATTGGTTATTTTGGTTGTAATTTATTAATTTACATTATACATATTAAACATAACTTCCAAAAACATTTACATTATTACTGTTTGTGTAAAATATGAATTAAATTATGTTTAGCATATGAAAACTGAAATAAAGTAAGTTCCACTTAACTCAAAGCTTCTAACTACATCTTAAATTGTTCTACTCTTTATTATTTGTATTGATTAAGAGAAATCATGTTTTATCACTATTTTCTAAGTATAATATTTCTTTGTGATATATTTCTCAATGCCTAAATCACTTACATTGTTGATCTTAGTATATAAATTATTTTACAATTATGTACAGTCAGGAGTATTGCCAATTTCAGCAGTAATTTAAATTTCCATTTAAACAAGAAAAATGTACTGAAACTATTCTTTTTTCAATATGAACAGATTTTGTTTTATTGCTTATTTTACAGTGTAGAGAATATAAATGTTATAAATTTCAAGGCAGAGGTACAAATATCACTGTAACCAAGAAAAATTTTAAACATAGATAATAATAATATTTGTAATGTAAGGAGTACAAATGGAGAAAAGAAGAAAGTTTAATTTCATGGAGAATACAAATATGAATAGGAAGGAAGGGTTTCACTTTGGGATAATTCAGGTTTAGCTGAATGTCTACCTATTTTTAAATAATATATGTATATAATGTTGATACTGTACGTAAATAGTTACTGTGCTTTTTAATTTCTGATATCCTTGTTTCAAGATTTAAAGAAATGAGCTATGTAAATATATGTATATATATATACATGTAGCATATTAAGCGTAGCCTAGAGTTGAATTAACCAGGTTCTAAATATTTTGGTGGCATAGAGAAAACAATAAAATTGGTTATTTGTATTTAATTTTATACATGCAATATCAGATTTAGACGTGCAATATCAGATTTAGACGTTTACCATGAGAACTGTTGTTCGTAAGATTTTATGATTTAACAAGAAAGTATGTGAATTCTATTTTCCTACATTTCTCTCTAGTCATTTATTTTACAGCTGAAGGTTTTAAATTTATTTTAAAAGTAGATTTTAGGTTATTCTGTATAATATATGTGATAATGCTATAAGACTTAATTTTATTTTTTAGTTAAACTGGTTTTACAATTTGATTATCTTTAACTAAGATGAAATGTGCTGTCCTATTCAACATTTCAAATAACAGCCTCAAAATTATCAGCTATTTTTTCTGTATCATTCATTTTACTACCTTTTGATTACATGATGATAAGTTTCATGATGATTCCATGAAAGAGCTTTTCCATCTCTTAACCCATTGGTTCTTTCTGTGTTTCTTGTCAGCACTTTCCTTTCTCAATTATCTTTTAAACTCACTGTCCTTTTTTTCCGCTCTTTCATTTGTTTCTTTTTCCTCTGAAAACTTTTCTTAGTGTTTCAGAGCAGACTTCTTACCTCACATTCATTCAAACCAGCTTTCTTTTATTTCACTTTTTTTAAAAGGTATCTATGGTTTCTTGTTACAATACCAGTCTTATGAGGTTTTCTGTTTGTTCTATATAGTAAGTGACAAGTTTTTTGTTGATCATTTGTTATCCAGGATGTCAGTGATACAGAAACTGTGCCTATGTACATATTGCACTGATAGCACTTTAGATGTGATTATTTCTGTCTTCTACTTTCAGTTCAACTGCAGCTGCTTTGCTTTACTTAAAGTGTTTATATAGATGATTACAAAGCAAGAGGTGTCAGTAATAAAGGATTTTTGCCTATTTTATGTTTATCTTTTTTTATTAATAATTATTGAAAGACAACACATTTTAGTTACTGTGTTTTCAGCTACATTTTTTTTAAAGGCCAATTACTTACAACTTTATCAATGTATTAGTTCACAGCAGTTTATTGGAGTTGTGTATTAACTGTTGATAATGAAATCATGATAAACACAACAAGCAAATTTAGTGCACTTTCTTTTCATAAACTTTGAAGGATTTTATTGGAATTATTGACACATCTGAGCCTATGAAAACACAATCAGTGAACAATGATAGTACAGGAATAATAAAACTAGGTAAACAGAATAAAAAAATTGTTTCACCACCTCTTCTAACTTCAAGGCTAAGCATATGTAATGAGGCAACCAATGCCGAAGTTCAGATTTGGTTCTATAGTAAGACCCACTATTGTTAATCAGTCATTCCAAATCATAATAGCAAAAACAGTTAAGGTAAAGATAAATATAACATGACTAACAAATTAAAGTTTGTTTTACATAACCACACCTTAATTTAGTATCCATATGTTGCCACTAGGGAACCTTGTGTTGGTTTCTCAATATAAAAATGACTAATTTAATATTCACTAGGAGACAGGTTAGCTAGTGTTTTTTAGGCAATTAAATATATACATATATATGCTACCATATTAGGACCACATATAGCCAGCATATTGATAATTTCATTCCTGCCAATAACATCTGAGGAATAATAAAACTAAGGCCCAAAACCATGATGTTTTGATGCTGTTGTACTTGCTTTACTGAAGTGAATCTAGATGACAGTTGTGCTGGTAGTCCTCATCTATGCCCAGAAGTCATTAAAATTCTGATATGACATCTCAGGAAACTACAGAATACTTGCACTATAATGTAAGCTAGCTACATAAATGTCATGTGTACAAATGATCATGGAACAGCTGCCATCACTTGTACAACATTTAACTGCTGAGATGAAGACTAATGCAACAAAAAACAAGGAAAACAGGAGTTTATCAAATTTTGATATCGTGCCAAAATGCAATAATGGGCAAAGAGAATGAAGATGAAGACTGATGCAACAAAAAACAAGGAAAACGGGAGTTTATCAAATTTTTATAGAGTGCCAAAATGCAATAATGGGCAAAGAGAATGAAGATGAAGACTGATGCAACAAAAAACAAGGAAAACGTGAGTTTATCAAATTTTTATAGAGTGCCAAAATGCAATAATGGGCAAAGAGAATGAAGATCAAGACTAATGCAACAAAAAATAAGGAAAACGGGAGTTTATCAAATTTTTATAGAGTGCCAAGATGCAATAACGGGCAAAGAGAAATTTTTGAGAGACTTAAGCTGCTCAGCACCATACCCAGCCCATCAACAAACTCTAAGATGCCCATCTTGGGTCACGTTAAATCTTTTGAAGCAGGAACAAAGTTATAGACTACTAAATAAGTAATTCATATTTTCAATAATTTCTGCTCGTGAGTCATCATTATAAGGAATGAAGACATACCCAGCTACTTTGCGCGAAATTCAAAACAAACAAACTCTTCCTGGGAAACGTTCGAGTACTATTATCATAGAGAGAGATTGATTTTCTCCAACTCAACATGAGCTTGGGATTTAAAAAAACCATCACTAAGGAGAAGCAGAAAGTAATCCCAGTTGTGATTTTCATCTATAAATTGTCAATATATTTTTTAAGAGTTTGATCGCATCACTCCACAAGTATGTCATATTCAGATTGATATGGCGTACTATAGGTGTGATAAATGCTCTAGACCAGGGGTTCCCAAACTTTTTAGAATCGCGACCCACTATTTATGACCACAGCTTATGGCGACCCACTCAAATTTACTGGGCAAAAACATATGAAAGAATAT
>NW_013666499.1:256530-258721 GCF_000517525.1 Limulus polyphemus
GGGAAACGCTGTTCTATAGAATTTTGCTGCTTTCTTAGTTGGTTTACTGATCAATTTCTATCTCGGTGATTCCCAAACATTTTTGGCGTAGCCCTCTAAATACCGCCTTTGCCACAGCTCTACATAAAAAATTGTTATAACAATAATAAATAAATTGTAATAGCACCAATATTTATTAAATTATTCATCAGTAAAATAGACGAGATACACCAACAAATCGAATTATTTTATTATAATAATTCTAATACATCGTCTGAACGATATGTAAGAATGACTGTGACTTAACACTTTTTAATGTGAGCTTGTTTTAGCGAACATAGTTTCTCTTAGCGTGGTTGTACAATTGTTAGTCGTAGTCGCAGTTCTGTTTTTACATTTTTCAGTCAATAACGCTCCTTTATCTCGTGTTGTATTAGTAAGGGTCCACCAGTGGTTCATTGGTAAGTCTGAAGGTTTATAACACACAAAAAGGATTTTGATACACGTGATTGGCACAGCACAGATAGCTCATTATGTAGCTTTGCAATTAACGACAAACAAACAACAAAAAGCATTAGTCAGGAAATCACGATTCGCAAAGGTGATACTCATAAAGAATTATCATATTCTTATTAATCTTATTTTTAAGATGTAGAATATTAAATACTGTTATTTTTTCGGTAAATTTTACAGAAAAATAAAATATTTTCCGGAGTGCTTGCAATCTCACTGAGGTCACGTCTCACACTTAGGGAAACTCTGCTCTAGAGCCAATAAAGTTTCTACTACTTTCAAAGTTGGTTTACTGATTACTGGATAACTTGACAGAAACAGTCAATTATTTGCCAAGACACAGTTACTACAGTCCTGAAGTTTAGTCTGCTGAAGTAAACGAATTATAATTATTTGTTAGTTGTAATATGCATAAATTTACGTAATATATTATGATTGTTTATATAATTTCCATTATATACACTAACTTTAACTGTTAGGTTTTTCCATATCCCTAGAACAATCTTTTTTGAAAAAAAACTTATTTCTTTTCAACTATTTTGGCCTAATAACGAAACATTAAGTAGACATTGTTACCAAGTGTGCATGCTCATATAGGTTTAGCCCTTAATGTTTCTCCCCCCCCCCCTTGATAGTAGAACCCTTTTTTAGTTCACCGATATTTTACTTGAACCGATTTCTTCATTATCATTTTTATTTTTAGATTTGCTTTCTTTCCCTAGACCCCAACCCCCTTACACCCAAGTGCCTGAGCAATAAGTCTGAGGCCTTATAATGCTAATATTGGATTTCGATACTCGCGTACCAACGGCAGACAGAGAACAGATAGCATATTGTATAACTTTTTGCTTAACAACAAATAAACATTTTCCCGCTAATATACTAATTTTGACGTAATGTTTTTAAAGAATAATGATAAACATGTAAAACGTATATTAATCAAATCATCTATAAACTAACTTATCAGTCAGTTCTCAATATGCTTCAACTTACAAAATTAAAAAAAAGCCAGCCACTTAGAATCAAGACAAAATTATTTTGTCAAAAGCAAAACGAAATGAAGTCTTAAATATTCATTTAAAATTCAAATCTTCTTTCTCGTCAGAATTTTAGAATATTTTAATTAGCTTTTGTAACACAATCTAAAAATGAAACAAATTTGAACTTTATCACTGAGAATATAAATGTAATGATAATCTATATCACAAAATATTTTTTCCAGGTTGTCAACCAGGACTGTAGAAAACATTATGTGCACTAAAGTATTTGGTCAAAGACAAAGATCTCCTTGAGAAAAGATACGTTATGTAAAGCAATAAATCTATTCTATTTCACCCTTCTGTAATTAATAGTGGATATATTTTTATTAAATTACATCCAGGTAAATTTTCAAACTTCGGGTAGGTATTCAGCATGTAGTTACTTGATTTTCTCATAAACAGATTGTAGATGGTTGCAAGATTGTTCTAACTCTTTGTTTTAGACAAAGGCTACTTATCATAACGATAGTTTAGTAAGGTTTATATGATACTTTGGAATCTTTCCCGTGTTGTGCCTTCCCTGAAATGTGTGTCGCACAGCTAACTCAAGTTCAGAGATAGTGCAGAAACCTGTACATGTTGATACTTCACCTTTAAAATGTAGTGGAAATTATGGTAGATGCAGGCAATCTAGAATTTTGAGATATCGGACTATATAT
>NW_013666499.1:258800-260936 GCF_000517525.1 Limulus polyphemus
TATATATATATATATATATATATATAATTAATTAAAAAAGGAGCCTTATATAGGAACCTTCTTTCTGACCTGCAAATGTAATATCACTACGATTCTTATCATGCTTTATTATTCTTCACAAGCCAGAATTCTTTATTAATATGGAATAAAGAAACCAGCCACCATAAGTGGAGGCTCCAATAGCCAAGTGTTAGTCCTATGAATAAAGATTTTGTTTTATTTGTCCATTTCTGTTTACTTTTATTTCCTTCGCTGCTCGGGTTCAATCTAAGTTATCCTAGAATTTGCTGTGTATTACAGATACTTGATAATTTTCTGTTGGAAATAGTTTCCAGTTATTTACAAATACAGAAATAAATCTGAATTTTAATAAACGACCGGCCTGACAAAATGTTATTGCATGTTGGAAATTTGTACAAAACACATTAGTAGCATTACTCCTTAGTAAGAAATATCGTTTTGTTAGATATAAACGACTGTTCATTTTAAGTTTAATATGAGAGTACTATTTAGTTTATATTATGCGAGTGTTAAAAGTTAATTATTTTAAGAGCGATAGTTATGACAAGTTTCGTTACGTAACTTTGTATGAGTCGTACTTTGTGTAGAGATATAGATCTAGACTGTGTTTGTAAGTTTAGCCATATAGAGTGTATAGTGGCGACTTTTCAAAGAGTTATAATTGCAGATTGTATTGTAATAACAGAGTAGAGAAGAATAATTCGTCTTGTCAATCAAGTTCTAAAGTAATTGAACTAGCCTGTGTGGACGTTTGACGTATGATATAATTATTTAAAGCTCTGTATACAACTGTAGTAACCCACGGGGTAAAGTAAGTGAATTTATCGCTAGGTATATTGTGATGATAGAGTATAGGAGAATAGTTTGTCTTGTCAAAAGGTGTTCTAAGTTAATAAATGTTTTTTTTTCTGTTTTTTTTTTTCATCTAAAAAAAAAGCGACATTATTTTTTTGACGACCTAATAGCCTATTGCACAGTTTTGCGTTAGAAACAAATAAATAAACTTACAGAAGTACCTAGATCAAACTGATTCTGAATTGTGGACTGTTTCTTGTTAGATGATATCTTGTTTGAATAATGTTTCAGCAGCAGTTGTATTGTAACGTTTATTCAAAGCAATGGATACTTTGGATGATAGCCATATAAGAGGTACATGTTTTTTTTCCTATGAAATACGAAAGAATAAATTACACTGACCTTACTATATTATGAAAAAATAGGACAGTACCCTTCGAAGAAGGGGTATCGCGAACCGTTTCTAGGAGCCAATTTTAGCAGGACTAAAACCTGTTGCTAACACTTACCAAAAACCGTAAGTACACATTTGATGGCATAAATTGCGCTGCTCTTCCCACAACACTGCTCTAAGTATTGTGAGATTTCAGGGGCTCTTTTATTTGCCCCTCAGGTTAGCGTTCCAAAACACTTCAGAGTAGTTCATTTGGATTCAGGTTGAGCCAATGGGTTGGCCAAGCCAGACTCTGGACGTAACTTGTCTCAGACCACTGCTGACACGTTTTACATTATGAAAATACATTCATAATTTTTGAACTGTTACCAGTAAACTCACTACAAACTAACTACACCGGGTCCACACCTGATATAATTTCAATTACTAACTAGTACTCTTCATTAGTAGTTTGAGGAGTCGTATCCAAACATTTTGCAGGATGCCGTCAAACCCAGACCCAGCTATCCAAAGTAAACATTTAATATTGTTTGTTTGAAAGTAAGCACAAAGCTTCACAACGGGCTATCTGTGCTCTGCCCACCACGGGTAGCAAAACACGGTTTCTAGCATTGTAAGTCCGCAGACATACCGCTGTGCCACTGGGGGGGGGGGGGGCAAACATTTAATAACAGGATGAATCACTCCATATGATGGTCTTTCATTATATTTCAACCCAATGTTGACTTTCAATGCATCATGACAATCTGCAACGCCCGGCATGGGCAGGTGGTTAGGGCGCTCGACTCGCAAGCTGAGGGTCGCGGGTTTGAATCACCGTCATATCAAACATGCTCGTCTTTTCAGCCGTGGGGGCGTTATAATGTGACGGTCAATCCAAATATTCGTTGGTAAAAGAGTATCCCAAGAGTTGGTGGTGGATGGTG
>NW_013666499.1:261869-295538 GCF_000517525.1 Limulus polyphemus
GATGACTAGCTGCCTTCCCTCTAGTCTTACACTGCTAAATTAGGGACGGCTAGCGCAGATAGCCCTCGTGTAGCTTTGCGCGAAATTCAAAAACAAACAAACAATCTTTTCCCAGTGTAATGTTTTAAGAAACTGTTTTAGCTTATCTCCTAATTCAAGTTACTTTCGGGATGATGTTTAGATCAATGCTTCTCAACCCTTTCCAATATCATTCACCCCTATAACTTTTTTACAACAGCTGACTCACCCCATTCTGAAAAAAAAAAAGACAAAAAAGTACGAGAACTGATATTATTGAATTATCAATAAAGTTAACGCGAAACTTTTATCGGCAAACTCCAGCATAATTGAAATAAAATTCTGAAGTTAAGAATGTTTGTGTCACATCTATATTGTATGTTTTCTAATATTAATTAAGCATCAACCTAGGGATTTTAAGATATTCAAAAGAAACGCGCAGAACTAACATTGAAAAAAAGATATATACATATTAAAGAGGAGAAATGAATATTTTAAAATATGTGAAGAGAGAAAGGCTCTTTCTGAAGCAAACTATGTCACAGCATGGTGTTGTGATAATAAAAAAACAGATGTTGAAGACTCGTTTTAGGAATGAAGACAAGACAGAATGTTTTACTAAGCATGAAAAATGATGTTTTAAACTTATTTCCAAACAATCATTTAGAAAAGGCTTCTGAATCAAAGTATAATTGATAATACTCATTCGCCCTTATTCTGATCTCATTAATCCCTCGGTGAACCAATTACCCAGTTGAGAGGCACTGGCCTAGACCAACAAAGCACGCAAGTTCCAAGCTGGATCTTATTTTTATACATTAGTTAAATAATCCGGTGAGTGATGTTTTCAGCAATTTTCTAAAACTAGAGTATTCATCTTAAAATATGGTGAGTAGTTTTTAAGCAATTCCCTTCAGGCTAACTCAACAGTTCTAAAATCTGGTGAAGTATTATTTTAAAAATTTCTGTAATCTTATGAAGAATTATTCTGTAACCTTTTGTAATCTTGGAAAATAACTATTCTACAATTTTCTGTAATCTGGTGATTGATATTTTAAGGAACGTTTTTGAATATTTCACCAGTTATGTAGCTTAGAAAAATTTCCTTTAGTCGAACACTCTGGCTCTATAACCCGGTAAAGATTGGTTTTAGAACATCTCTTAGACTAACACGTCAGATATGTAATCTTATGACAGGTGCTTTCATAAGCTCTTTTTCATATTTCTTGTAAATTCTGTAAACCGGAGATTGATGTTTCAAAAACTTTCTTTGCAATAAGTTGTGAGTTTTCTAATTTGGTGATAAATGTTTTGAGAAACACCATTTACTCCATAACTTCAGTAAATTTACTTGGTGATTGAAAACTGCAAGTATTATATTTAGACTCATCCATTAAGCAGATAATTTGCTTACTTATGTTTTCAGAAACATCCTCTAAGCTAACACATCAGTCCTGTAGCTTGGTGATTCATCTTTTCAGAAATTTCCTCCAGACCAAAACATCAGTCATGTAGCTTGGTAATTGATGTTTTCAGAAACATCTTCTATCTCAACACATCAATCCTGCAATTTGATGATTCATGTTTTCAGAAGTGTTCTTTCCACGAGCCCATCTATTAGGTTAATTAACGATTAATATTTTCAGAAACTACCTTAAATCAGCATGCCAGTTTCGTTCTCTTATAATTGATTGTTTTTTTAGTTTCCTTTAAACTATCAAATTAGTGAATTTTCTTGGTTGTTAATGTCTTCACGAGTTATCTTTATAGTAGCTCAGTGGCTAGTTTCAAGCATAAGTCTCGCGTTTAAATCTTAGTGGAGTGGAGATTTTTTTCATAACTTTTTAAATTATTAAGTCATCATGTTTAGAGTAAGATTCATACAATATCAGGAAAAATAGAATAACATGATAGTTTAAATTAGGGATTTGAATTATTTGTTAACTGGATGTTACAGTCGTTATAGTGCTCAATTGTCATTGGAATACATCTTGTTCAGATCACAGTCCAGACGGGATTTTATTTTAATGTTTATTTTCTAATTATTTATTATCATATTTAAAGAAACCTCTTTAAATATTCGGAAAAATACCAATACCATTACAGATTAAATCAGGGATCATATCATGTTGCATACAAACACTAGTGTGTCTGTGTCAAACACAACTTAAATATCTTTTCAACCCAATAGGTGGTGTTGAAATACATTATTACTGATGTTTTTCAACTTAGGTAAGACTTTTTTTTTAATCTATGCAAACATTTATGGTATTTTGTTTATGAAAATTTATACATTTGTGCGTTTTCGCTTCACTATCAAATTCTTTGCTTTTGCCATCACAATGAACTAATCGCAGGGTCAGACATTTGACCATGTAGGAATATTTCTTCGACAACTAGTTTTTCACATGGTACACCCTAAAGAAGCAGATTTGAACATAACATAAAAATATACCTAAGTCAAAATTCTAATCAAAGACCACTTACAGGATATGAACAAATATACACAAAAAAGTTTTCTTGAAATACTAGGAAATGATAAACGTTATTTATACGTATATTATTACTATAATATAATTGATTTTTAGAAAAAAATCTTCATAAAACATTTATTTATGTTTGATTAAAAAACAAATTAATCCGCATTTACCGTCATATGATGGTCATTCAGTTCGTTAGATATATAAGAATAAGTTAATTTACTTGTGTATGCGTTACTTTGTACATTGATACACTGTTCAAGAAAGATAATAAACGACTTCAAACTGAAATGAAACACACCACGTTTTTAGAAGATATTTTTTGTTTCAAAAGTAAAATCAAGTAGAACAATACTATAGGTTTTTTTTTCAAATACATTTATTTACAGATGATGAAAAAGTCGTATATGAGTGCACCTGACGACTTCGCATAGAGTAATCCCTGAAAGTTCTTACTCAGAAATTGCCTTGTAAGATGAGTAATCGACCTTTGATTTCATTATTCTGAAACTCAACAGAATATTTCTTGGGTGTTACGTAATCTTGCGAATAAATTCCGTAAATACCTTTCAATTACTTATAGGTAACGTATTTACACAACGGCAGGCATGTGTGTGGAGGGTAGTCTAATTAGTGATACTGATTGATAGTTAGAGAGTGACACTTAGGTCCTTTTGCACTTTAAATGATGGTTTCATGTACATAAAGGTTTTACTAACGTTAGTGGTACTATACCACTTGTGTTTCACGGTGGTGCCAGAACCAGTGTCTGGAACCTGAAATGATAAAAGTTTTGAGACTGAAGACCCAGGTTTAGTGATAATAGAACGTCCCGAATTTCTCCCAACTAATAGAAAAAATCCTGAGATTTTGTTTTCTTTCTCACCTGTTTCTAATTATAGCGCGCACGAAAGTACGTGTTACGCTACGGATCACGAGCTAAGGACGCACGCTTCCTGCAAATAGAAAATCGTGATCAAGGAGCCTTCTAAAACTTACTCGAACACTCGTAAGTGATTCTAAGTATCCATTTTCTCTTAAAGTTAGACGACAGTTTTGGCAAAACACCAAACCACAATTATTGATTAAGTGTGTCAGCTTTATCAGTTCATTCCAAAGTCGATGCACACATGCATTATAAGCGATCTAAACTTCGTCACTATTATTTCAAACTAGTCATAATTACAACAACTAATTTACATGCTAATTTCATATGATCAGTTTAAAAATATATAGAGACATATAAAATATCATATAGAAATCTTAGAATGTCAATATAGATATTCTATTTTTAATACATGTGGTTCTGTTTTTCTCAGTCAAATCCAAATTACCCTTCCGCATTTAAGAAAGTTTGTTTGTTTGTGTCGGATATTTCAACAAAGCTACATAGGGGTTATCTGTGCTAGTTATACTTAGTTTTGAGCTAATATCCTAGAGAGAAAGCAGCTACTCAACAGTATCCACCGCCAACTCTTGGGCTACTCTGATCGTTAGACATCTGGATTAAAATAAGGTTCGCATTAAAACAATAATCATTTAAAAAAACGAAAACTTTATTTAACAATGCTAGCTTATAGAAAAATCTTTAATTGCTCCAAAAATGCCATTTAAATGAAAATTTTAGCCAAACATTGTAATATGGTAGCATAAGCAAAATAGAATCATTATGTGATGCCCCATAAATACATCTAAGCTAGTCTCAAAGGATATAACCAAGAGCAAAGATTTTTCTAGCTTTCAAAGTAGCATGATAGTTTCCGACTAGCAGGAGTGTCTTCATCAAATACAATTTCTTTGATTAGCTCCCAAAAGATAAATATCACCATAGTATATTTATATCTTATTATAAAAGTATCTAATTAATGTTTAAGTTTCAGGTTACTAATCAGTGAATGACATCATGCATACACCCTAATGCCCCCCATGCAATGCCATTACGTAATGATAAATCTTAAAGATGTAGTTTTGTTTTGCAAATGTATTGTTTAACAGTTGTTATCTATGTAAAAACTCCCTTAACTTGATTAAGATAAAATATATAGTAATATAAGTAATTATGGAAACACACAGGAGATACATATAAAGGAGTCACAAACAACGAGTAATGGCAACCAGATGGTGAATTTATTAAAGGTTAAAAGTACCACCACATAAAACACAAAATAAAGATAATAAGTCGTGCAATGCACTAATATTTATTATCTGAGCCCTTTGCTTTACACCTAGTTTTCATGCTTTCATATATTTTATCAATATACGATTGTGAAATGTTCCAAATGCCCTGTATTTCAGCGAAGTTTTTTGGCCATCTTTAGACTTTTTAAGATTTTCCATAAATAGCCTCATGAACATTCATATCAGGAACTTGTGCAGGACAAGCCATGGACGTAAGTGTTCCATCGGCATTCATATTTCCAAGATATCGTTACACCACATTTGCTGTATGCTTGGGATCATTGTAGTGTCGTATGATGAATCCCAGCCCGATGAATTATGTTCTTGAATGAATCGCTGTACTAGTTAGCTGTCAAGGTATTACCAGTTTCATGTAGATCGCTGCCGAAAAATGTACAACATCTACAGTGAAACACGGTGAGACATCAGTAAAAGCTTATGGCTGCATCTTAGCCAGTGGGACTATGATGTCATTCTCCCATAAACCACTAAACAAATTGTCAATTATTGTTGTATAAAATGTCGAACTTGGATTCATCTGTAAAGAGCACGCATTTTCTCATTTCAATCTTTCAGCTTGGTTACTTCTCAGCATTGAGATAATACTATTGTGTATATTACTGTTCCAGAAGTAACATCAAGATTGGTATTTAGAGCAAGATCATTGACAAACTGTGTATTTGACTGACGTCTATGACATTAAGAAAATACCCTGAGATACTTAACATCAATTTTGGAGAGTCTCTGCTTTCTACTTTGACAATTTCCACTATCAACAGTGATATTTTCACATTCCTTCTTCACCCACCCCCATGCTGGTTGCTTAGTGATAAGTATGAGGGTTTATAAAGCTAAAATCGAGTTTCGATACCTGCGGTGGACACACAACAGATAGCCCATTGTGTATATCTGTGTTAAATAGCACATAAAAATGTTTTCTTTTCAAAGACTTGCATACAGCTCCTACTGAAAGTCTTGTCGCAATTTTTCGTCTGCAGTATCCTTGCTCATCCAAAACTCTTATGTCATGTATGATTTCAGTACTGTGAGTCATAAATGGATTTACACACTCCTATTACTGGACTCAAGGTGACTGCCTGTATTTTTACAGGCTTTATTTTGGTGTGATTCAACCAGTCACAGTGTAAACTATCAATGTGACTGTGCTCTTGTCCGGTTCATTTTCACATGATAAAGGGATGGCATTCTCGTGGTACTTGCTTTTTAAACTCACTTTCCTCAGTATTTTCATAATTATTTCCAGCACTTTAGTCTAGTTTTCGGAAAAGGTTTACCTGAAGATTTGTTGGCAGGTTTAGTGACATTTATTTTCATATTTGTAAACAAAATTTTAATAATTAAAGAATCAAGCTTTATGTGTCACAATAAATCAATACATGATATGGAATCTGCTATTTAACTTCACCATACACATGGTTAAAAGAAATCCTAAATTTGATGTAAATATGTGTTCTCATTTATCTCATTCAACTTGTAAGTCTATTTTAAAATCTTGACTCATGTTTTACTTCTTGAATCTAATAAAAATAAGGAGTTAAATTTTAACTGATATTTAGAAAGCCTGGGGAAATCACATTTTGAGAAAAACACTACAAGATATATAGTGTTTAATAAATTGACCGATAGATGAAAAATTAAGCTGAAAATATAATAAGCTTTCTAGCTAGTCGTTTTTGGCGTAAAGATTTCATTTCTAAAATCAATATTTCATTCATTAATGTTTAGTCACAATTTCGAGGAACTGTGCTTTCTTGAACTTTAGAGAGTAAGTGTGGTCAGCTGAATGCACTTGCCAATAGTCATATCCGATGTAGACAGAAGAATGAGGCTTTTCGGTGTGAGTGAAATTATTTTATTTGGTAAGTGTCTACTCTATTTTCTATTGTGGATACGTGGAATGTGATTCATTGCAAGAAATGTGGGATTTCCAGCGGATTCATGGCATTGGTAGACTTCCTGATCGTCTCAGTAACCAGAGGTTCTACTCCACAGTTTAAAGCATCTGGTGTATTTATGGGGATCTGTAATGTGTGGTGGGAGTGTTTTGTAAATGTTCTTGAATAAGTGAATTGATGTTAGGTTATGATATTTATTACTACAAGAGTGGTGATGATTACCTTATCTAAGATTACAATTTTAAATTTCAAACTTTAAACTACTGAAATTGTACATCCAACCCGTTTGTAAAGTAAATATTCTGGTGTATTTATAAATGTGTAGATGTTATAAAATAATTAAGTGCTAATACTCATGCAGCTTTAGTATAACACAGCTATACATTTGTTTTGTGTTCTCATGTGATGTGTTTCTTGGAGTAATATTACTACTTTAAAAATTTCTCACCAGGGGAACATCCAACACCAGTCCAAGCATCTGCAAAATTTAAGGATGGAGTAAAAAACTGTTCATATTACCCACAGTTGGATATAATAATGGTAGCTCTCAAGGAAGGACTTTGGAAACATAACAAGGAGGTGTGCGACGTAATCCAGTGTAAAGACTTCGCCTTTTTGTGTTCAAGACAGTGAAGCAGGACTTGAAGACGTGGAGAGTACAGGTTGTAATGTCAGTAAAGTTCACAGTATTTTCGGAAATAACAGAAATAATCACAATATTTTTTATCCGCAAAATCAGCTTTTCTTACTTGCATAGAACTTTTTTATTTTGGTGAAAATAAAATGTTGACCTTTAATGCGAGCTGTTTCTTTGCAACTATACCAGGAAGAAAATATTTCAGTGACATTAACAACATTGAACCTTTGATGAGAAACCTATTCTTTCATATAAGCCCCCCAGTGGCATCGCAGTATGTCTACGGACTTACAACGCTAGAAACCGGGTTTCGATACCCGTGGTGAGCAGAGCACAGCTAGTCCATTGTGTAGCTTTATGCTTAATTACAAACAAAGGATAAAGGATATTGTAACCTCAAGCCCAGGTTTTTCTCAAGAAAAAGGACATTCAAAGGCAGAAATATTACAGCAAATACCATATGATTTGATTGCAGTGTTATTTTTATAAGTTAAGGATTTTGTAACTCGTACCTCAATCTTTCTCTCAACAGACAAAGCTCACAGAATGTGTATCACAATGAAATAACCAATGCTGAAGCTTTGATAAAAAAATAATCCTTCATACAAAGGATATTATAACCTCCAACGTTGACTTTAAGTCTGAAGTACAAAGCACTG
Organism: Limulus polyphemus; assembly: GCF_000517525.1. Taxonomy (NCBI): domain Eukaryota; kingdom Metazoa; phylum Arthropoda; class Merostomata; order Xiphosura; family Limulidae; genus Limulus; species Limulus polyphemus. The sequence continues at coordinate 269,758 of NW_013666499.1, forward strand.
AATCGAAATTGTGGACAGATTCTTTTCAGAGAGATCAGTTTACTCTGGTCTGTGAAGAATATACAATAAATCCACGTATTAACAGGTGTTGTAAATAGTATTTTTCTAGCTTACAGCTAATGTCTGAAAGATGAAGAAACATCGACAGTTGAAATATTACATTTTCAACAATACTTCCAAAACAGAACTGTCACTAGGCATTTTAAAGATCCGTAATCGGCATGTTTTCAAGACTACTCCCACTGTAACAAATCTAGCCATATTTTCACTGGTAACATAGTCCCCAATAACAGTACTATTGACATTTAATGATGAAAAATGTTTTTGCACGATAGCTCAATGTAGCCCTGGCTATTTAGTTACATAAGCTGTGCACACTTGTAAATATGGTAAGTAAATACGAAGTGAGAACTGAAGATGATGAGAATGCTGTCATCAACAAGTTTGTGTATGACAAACAGTGACCTGTTGAAACATTATAAAGAAAATTAAGATCTTGTCACCCTCCTTTAAACCATTTCTATAGCCACCTGCTATAAAGTGATTATAGAAACAAAGAAAACAGTATATAGAAAGAAGACCACGGACGTTGCATTCGTTCATACACAGTTTCCAGCATCTAATTGTAGTAGAAGGCTATTGGAAGAGAAGGAAACATACACCCAATCATGCAATCTAGTTGTCAGCAAGGATTTCCCTGTGGTTCACTTGAGTAATGAGCTAAGGAACACCTACTCCATAAGTACACGTAAGCATTCAAGACAAGAGGATTAAACAGGAAGAATTTTTACAGTAGGATTTTCAACTGGAAATATAAACTGTTCAAATCTGGGTGGAAATAAACTGTTAACTAAAGCTCACGTCACAAAGACAATAACAGACATTTAGCCAAAACAATCTCCTCTGTATCAGAACATAGAAGCTTAGTACATTCTCATTAATTTCTGTCAAGGGTTAGACTCTGAATTAAGAATCCTATCATGAGATGCAAAGATTGATAAGGGAAATCTCAGCTCATGTCACGTATGACAGTCCAGTAAGAGACCAAATATTAATCACAGAGATTGAAGCAACAAAAGTGGTTCTCTTCTCCTGAGATTTTTGGGCATGACATAAGAAGCGACATATGAAGAAAAATCAGTGATAAGTTATACACAATTACACTGAGAGAACAAATATATCTGTATCGTTTTGAAAATGTGGCAATTAGCTGACAGATTTGGACGATGCTGAGTCGTTTCAAGGAGATTGGGGCAGACACTATAATAGAAAATTCAGAGAATACATGAAATATATGACAGCTGCTTATACCTATTCAATTTCTGGTAGAAGATGAAGCTTTGCTTTGATAGAGTAACAGACCTAATCCAACTTTCTAACCAGTAAACATTTTGGGCCAGTCTAGCAAGACATATGGTTAGTACTGGAAAAGCTCAACATATCAAATAGCCTCTTCAATGGTTGGTATTGGAGACCAGAAACATGTCAGTAAAGAAAGTAAAGTGGCTAATGGTGAATAACATGATCAAATCATCAAAGAGTGACTGGCCTATTCTGACGGTGATAATACAAAAAACAAACAAACAGGAATTCCAAAATGTGTATTTTATCTTGTACAAAAGTGATAGTTTGCCTCTCCTATTAATTCGAGATTAATTTTGACTGGAAAGTGTACAATCAGTGGCTAAACTGAAGAAGGTTAGACTGAAAGCTACACCATCCAGCTGTGTCCCCAAAGTAAACTGATGTCTGTTTTCTTTGTTATTTTCGAGAGAAAAATCACTTCTACGACACTAAACATAATTACAAAAATGTTTGTAAGTTCTTAGGACCTACTTTCCTGCTAAGTATATTAAATATGCTAGTTGCTCAATTCAACTAGACTATTGAAGATGAAATTCCATTTTTACAGCTCAGAAATATTATAACATAGAACATATTTAAGACTAATAATTGTACAACTGCATTTCAGGTCCAAGTCTGGGAAGAAAAACTGGTAGGTTAGTTCAATGAAACCTTGACCTACAATAGAGTAATTGTACCTCTACAAGACAGCTTCCAGCTACATAGTCATAAGCATCTCTTGTTTGAATAAAAGTTTAGGCTTATGGTTAATCACATCTCTCAGATAGCTTATTAATCTTGAAAACACGGAGCGAGATAGCTAGAAGAATTAAAATTCCGCAGGTATTCAATTTCGTAGATGAACTATCAAAGAAATTTATTAAAAGACACAGAGAGGAGTAACTTCATTCACGGAAATATGCAAGAGAAAAGTCTTCTGGTTGCCATAATTTAAACCAAAGAAAATCAAAATCTAATACTCAAAACATGCAGCAAAATAAATAGTTATGTCAGAAATTATTAGACGATAGATTACGAAATCGTGGTACGAATTTCATAGAAGAATACCTTAGTATGATCAACGTTTATCTTACTATTATTTGAGAGAAGTTTGCTTGTTCTCTAACTCTTCCCAGGCTTTTGCATTAGGACCTGTCAAATATGTTTTAATCACCTAGGAATGATTTAGGATGTGCCAGGAAGAAGTTATTTTTCTTTTAAAATGCATAGGGTTCATAAATCCAGCGATGGTTAAATATAGCTCAGTCAGTGGGGCTAGCCACTAGGAGTACTGATGGGATTCCTCGAGTTTCCTCTTTCATTACATGGGGTATACATACAGTCTATATACTTTCAAACATTACTGGCATATTTAGGACAAAAACAGAAACACCACTTACATTCATGACTGGTAAAACATTAATGCTACAGCTGCTATAAAATCAATAAATGAATCATATAAATAATTTATTAACATTCCAAAAACTCTCACCGTGCATCGTATGAGTACCTCTGCTAATCTTTCTAGATTCAAGTTCCATTGTCGTTGGCCAGGGACAAAGAGAGAGGTTAGCAGATGTTTTACATACCTTAATCTGTTCACCGCAATAAATAAATATATAAATCAAATATCAAAGAAAAGGCGTCTATAAGAACGTAGCGATCAAAAAATCCATTGATCACCTAGAAACTTACAGGGATTCTCAATCCTTTTACTTTATCAGTTTTCTTATTGTTATTAGTCTGACAGCCATAGAAGCCAATGATATAAATACCACACCTTGCACGGATATATTAGCTAGTATACAGTAAAACCAATCTTAACCAATCTAAATACAATCTTACCAATGACACCCACGGGAAACTGGTACATTTTGTCAGTGTCAATTAGTATATCCCATAAAATATCAACATGTTGATAAAATATGTTAACAGCATGTTAACACTATCAACATGTTGATAAAATATCTCATATTCACATTCTGAGGTCTAGCAGAACTATATAATATCAAAGGAGTAATTGTGAGAGTTACTTAAAATGCACGATTATTTCGACTTGTGACGAATATCAGACTAGGATGTCGTTCTATTTTATCTTAAATCTAGTCGACTAGTGTAATATATCTAACAGACCATACAAGGAATCGGAATATGACTTCTGTCTAAGCAGTCATGAGATATTTATCTACATATCTCACACAAAAGACAAGGAATGCGGCATAATGAACAGTGTACAAACGACCTAATATGTCTATATAAATGTTGGCACATAATCTGAGTCAAATATACAGTTCGAGAGGTACTCAAAATTAACAATTATGGGAAAATTAAGGCCACTGTAAGTAAGATACAGCCTTAGGTGTAGCTCAGGAATAACTTATCTAACTATTGAATTACAGAATAGAAGCAATAAAAGAAGAACTATCTTGACTCATACAGCATGTATAGAGTGAATGATATATTATTCATATGGTTAGCCGCATTAGCTTCATATGATTAGCTCTTGGTTTGAAACATTATTGGGAGATGGTTGTTTCATTTGAATATTCGTGTAAATCTATACAAGGGCTATCTGTGAGCCATCCCTAATTATGAACTGATAGAATAGAAGGAAAACAGCTTGTCAACAGTACCCACCACCACCTCTGGGACTACTCTGGGACTGCACCGTCATTCAAAGTGCGCAGCGCGATCTTGCGGCAAGGGAACGCGAAACATGAACCTCGGATTTACATTCATACTTACTAGCCACTAGGTCTCTTTCCCCAGTGGCTGAGCGATAAGTTTGCAGGCTTATAATACTAAAATTTTGGTTCTGTTACCCGTGGTGCGTAGATTACAGATAGCCCATTATGTAGCTTTGCGCTTAACAACAACTTAACCAAACTACTAGGTCCCGTCCCGCCCAAGAGAGAATGGTCATTCAAATATCACAGGGCAATATTTAACAAAGACCCAGTTAATGCATAAAAAATGAAAATTGGACTGACAGTCTCGTCGACCAAAAAAGAAGAAAAGCTTCTTTTTTTTCCCCGCAAGTAAGTGAGACCGTAACCATGAAAAGAAGGAAAAGCCTTCAACGTCAGCCCCCCCTCCTAAACAAAAGATATTGGATAGAAATAGCTAAATTATATGTACAAACAGAGAAACTAATACTGAAAAGGCTTCTTCTTCACCAGTGCATGAAAGAGTTCAAGATGCCTCCATTGCATCATTCAACAAGAAAATAACATCTTGCACTGACCCTACGTTGGCACAAATGAACAAGACAACAGAGTTCTTAGCATCTAAACAGTTTACTTCAACTAGATATGAGCCAGAAAGTATCTACCAGATCTGTCTACGAAACACAATAAGTAAAGATGATGGTCAAATACAAAGATACTAAGATGGTGATTATACACATAAAATCCCTACCTGAATGAGTACCGCCAGATCTACATATTTATGCAAATAGCAGTTCTAGCACCCATCCTGCAAAAATAATAACAAAACCGTTTAATAAGCTGCACGAGCTAATCATCTGCTAAATCAAGTTAATGAAAATAACGGGACCAAGAATGAAAGCTTTGCAATGGGATGGTGACCTGGATAATCAACAGTGATTGCAATGGGGAGGTGACCTGGATAATCAACAGTGATTGCAATGGAAAGGTGACCTGGATAATCAACAGTGATTGCAATGGGAAGGTGACCTGGATAATCAACAGTGATTGCAATGGGAGGTGACCTGTATAATCAACAGTGATTGCAATGGGAAGGTGACCTGGATAATCAACAGTGATTGCAATGGGGGAGGTGACCTGGATAATCAACAGTGATTGCAATGGGGAGGTGACCTGGATAATCAACAGTGATTGCAATGGGGAGGTGACCTGGATAATCAACAGTGATTGCAATGGGGAGGTGACCTGGATAATCAACAGTGATTGCAATGGGGAGGTGACCTGGATAATCAACAGTGATTGCAATGGGAAGGTGACCTGGATAATCAACAGTGATTGCAATGGGGAGGTGACCTGGATAATCAACAGTGTGCCTGTGTGACGGATGATCACCTGGACCCACGACCTGGTTTTCCTCGTGATTAATTTGTAATAAATACCAACATTATTTAACGTACAATTTTCGTGTTTATAGGTACACTGTAATCGGTAAATAATGTTCTCAGGTGCATGGCTGTAACATACACAATTTTAGGGTATTATCGTCTAAAATTTTTATGCTTAGAGTTATTGCTCTCTGCTGCTGAATAAAACGTTCCGAAAACGCATATAAAAGTGCTTTGAGTGGACTTAAAATGTTTCTGATATATGTAAATACAGTTAGTGGGTTTTCGTGTGAGGTGAACGTAGAACAACTGTTATATTTGTATTTCACATTAATCCCGAGATTTGAAGCTGTTGCATGTATAAAAGATGAAATGGAACAATGCAGTTGTAAAATGATTTGTACGCCCTTCGCTGGTGAGACTGTATAGATTTTTCTAAATAAGTAAAACTTGTAAAGGATAAATCTATGTGTCTAACATAAAACATACAGAATATGAAATGTAATCTTAACATGTTCGCCTAGCTCGGTTGATAGAGTATTAAGTTTTTTTTACACTTAGGATCTCAAGCCGAACTCATGTCTGTGTAATAGAAATGTCACAAGAAAATTGAAATTTACTATGTTTATAGCCGAAGTTGTCGCTTTCAGCAAGTTGTTCCTAATAAACATTATCTGAGTAACTGGAATCTGAAATGATCTTACTGGTTTTACTAAAGTAAGGGGAAACCCTTATGTACCTAACAAATATCACAAGAGAGGAGAGTGTAAACTGTTGGACAGAAGTACAAGTGTTCCTGTCTTTCCAATTTATGAATATTCTAAAATTTAAATGTGCGATACTTATGTGAAACATTTGATCGATGATTCAACGTTGTTTATTGTTGAATATTCAATGGCGTTAGGATACAATATTTAGTGTTCTTTGAAAACAATCTCACTTTAAGGATATGGATTTACTTACAAAATCAATAAATCAGATTTAGGAATAAAACTTTGATTTTCTTGTTACCTTTTAATAGACAACTTATTATATTTTCATTTTTCAAAAGTCTCTTACAACTTATCACATACATAAACATAAAGAAAAAAAATCTAGAAAATTTTAAATATCTATATTATTATAAGACAAAAGATATTATTTATTTATTTAATGTTTTATTTTATTTTACATTCTCTATACTACTTTATCCAAGTGTTTGAGAAAACTTATGTCTAGTTTACATTTTCCTAAATTTAGAAACCAGTATTAAAGAAATTAGTCATTTAACTCTATTATAAACGATTTTGTTTCTCCTGCTAGGAGACCACTGCGAGTATGTAAGGTGTCATGATTCCTACATTAAATTGTATTACCTAAATGGAGGTATCTGTGGTATGATGACTGGACAGAGGAATATGGTGTGTTTTTGCCCACCCAGTTCATTGGTCGCAGCTGTGGATTTCGAAAAGGTATAAATGATTAAAAGAAGGCATAGGGTTATAGGAGATAATGAAATAAGAAATGGATACAGTGTTACTAAGTTTTGATTTCTTTTCCCTATTTTATTATTGAGAAATAAGAAAGTAAACCATGCCACCGTGATAACAATACCGCTCATTGAAAATTTACTGCTGTAATAATATATCGCCCACTGAAAAAATATGACAGAAAAATTACTTCTGTAATATAATATCACGGAGATACTAAGAAACTGACTGGAAAAATAACAGAAACTTACTACTGTAATAAGTAATAACAGTGTCATGGAGAAATTAAGTCTCCTACTAGAAAAATGTAACAGAAAATTTACTGCTGTAATAATGTATTTCCCACTGAAAAAAAAATATGACAGAAAACTTACTTCTGTAATAACAGTATCATGGAGATATTAATTCGCTCACTGGAAAAACATTGTATGTTTGTTTGTTTTTGAATTTCGCGCAAAGCTACACGAGGGCTATCTATTAACAAATTTACGTGTAACATTTAAGTTTTTATAGTCAAAAAGGAATTGTAAAATAGTAATTGATTTTACAGTGTTTAATATGCAATTTTACAGTTTTCCTTAGTCGTGATATTACCCAATAAACGATGGTAGCAGTGGATTTTATACTGAGACAGATGATATACCACATTATGTGGTATATTAATGTTAAATCTATTATACCAAGATTAGTAAAAATTGTTCATTTAAAAAGGGGAGTAGGAATCGTCAAAAAGTACAGAAACAAATTGAATCAAAGTACAAATATTATATTTTCAAGTATATATCTAGGGACTCTAACAAAGCAAGCAAACAAAGCTGGAAACAATGTCTACATTATTTTTTCAAGCTACAAATCCCTATTTTGACTTCATGTTTACAGTACTTATTAATTTTAGTGGAGTCAAAATAAAGATTTGTAGCTTGAGAAAATAACGTAGACACTATTTCCAGCCTTGTTTGTTTACTATTTTAAGAGTCCCTAATTGTAGGTTTGAAAATATAATATTTGCATTTTAATTCAACTTGTTTGTATACTTTTTGACCATCCTCATTCCCTCATTTTTACATTAACAGCTTTTACTAATCTTGTTTCTTGAGTCCAGCTTATTGAAAGTCTATTTCTGGATGATCGTGGTTTCCCAAGTTGATCCATATTCCTTTGTTTTCCAATTCTTGCATTTTAATTCAACTTGTTTCTGTACTTTTTGACCATCCTCATTCCCCCTTTTTTACATTAACAGCTTTTGCTAATCATGTTTCTTGAGTCCAGCTTATTGAGAGTCTATTTCTGGATGATCCTGGTTTCCCAAGTTGATCCATATTCCTTTGTTTTCCAATTATATGAAGTACAAGGGATATTTCCATTTCGGAATTTCTAAATCTCCGTTTTGAACATATATCTTTGATTTTCGGGTGTATGAATATTTTGCGTCGGATAGGGATGTCATACCCTTCCAAAAAACGATCAGTCGTTTGGGGCATCATACAATCTACCTAACCCCAAACAGTGTCAAAATGTAGTTCTGACACATGCCGTTCCACTGCGAGTTGATATTGGCTGTTGATGTCACGTGACTTTAGGATTTGCAAATTGAAAATCCTTTTAATATAACGCGCTCAACTTTCTGTAATGTTTTGTTGAATACGTAAACATCAACTGCCATAAACAGAGCTTGGATGTAACATCTACTTTGTGGCACCTATGGGATTTCTACTAGACTGTCACAAAAAATTAACTACTATTGCAACGAACAATAGCTTGTAAATGTTGTAAAGATTAACAGCTTTATAAACACAAATTAAATAACGAAGAACAAACAAAAACTTATAATAGGTTCCTTGAAGGGATTAGTTAATTGCAAAACTGTTCTGCTGTTGAGTGCTGCAACTAGAAAGACAAATTTATTAAATATTTTTACTTTTATTTTTCAATATTTAAATTTTGAAAAAAGTTTTATACTGAATATTAACTTTATTAAATCGATAGACTGAAAAGATTAGCTAAGTTTGATAGAAGACAAGATTTTCAGCCAATCAGTGAATTTTAATAGTTGAAAGGAACAACATCTAGGGTTTTAATATTTGCTTAAGTTAATTTTGATGCAATTCTAACATGGAGATATAGGGAAAAAGTAACACCAAGATATAATAATGATCTCCCGGCCGTGGTATATTGCAAGTGGCTATCATTTTGAATGCACCGGAAAGTTTGGTATACTGTAATTTTTACTAGTCATTCATCATTCACGAACTACTCAAATTGTTGAATTTATTAGTTTCGGGCTAGTAGACTACTACTAATTTCCATTGCCCAAGTACTGTGGGTGAGGTGGCGTGTACTATTAAATTCACATTATATCTGTGTTAGATATACACGACTGTTCATTATAAGTTTAATAAGAGAGTATTATTTAGCTTATATAGTGCGAATGTTAAAGTAAGCTATTTTTAGAAGCGATAGTTATGGCAAGTTTGCGTACGTAACTGTTTATGAATTGTTTGTTGTGTAGTTCAATTGTTGTGAATTGACGTCATGTTACTCGAACGTTCTGAATTTTTCTCGTTACTGTAAGTATTGTTACATCATATATCTAGTAATGTTTAGAAAGTATTAGGCCTCAGTTAGGCTCTTTATAAATACCCTGCATAATGCGATAAGAAGTTAAGTAAAAGAATAAAAAACGAGATATAGATAGATTTAGACTGGATGATCGCGAGTTTTGTTTCTCATAGTATTAAAAAGGGTTCGAAACCCATGGCATAAGTAAATGAATAAGTATTGTAATACAACATAAGTTCATTACGAAATGAATTTATAATAAATCATTATTTGTTAATAATTATTAGCAAGTTCGTGTCTACCTTTCCAATAAGCTGGTGAATGCCTACACATGTTTTTAAAGTCAGTTTAGTCAATGTAGATCATACTATAACATTCTACTTTCTGTGGACTTCATTGGCCTCGAACTTAGATCCCACTATTCGAACACACAAAAGTAGACCAAAAGCTGGCTGTGGGTGCTGTTAACTAATTGCCTTTCCTCTTGTCTATCAGCTCAAAATTAGCGATTGTTATGCACAGAGTCATTGTGTAATTTTACCCAAAAATTCTGAAACAAAACAAAAGTTTATCCCACAGATTCTGAAGTCTTGTTACATTATTACAGAATAAGATACTTCTGTAAAACAAGTATCGGTAAAATATTGATCGCAGAGCTGGTTTAATTAAATTGTGGCCATAGTCAATTGATCAAGAGATTTTTATGCGTCGAATTCATTTGTCATTACTCTTTGAAACGTATCTCCGTGCCACATTCACGAATAGCATGGTCTCTAATGCTAGATTTGTTTCCAGTCAGCAGATTTGTATGTTCACTTACATGTGTTTCAAGCCATCTGGTGGTACATTTAATATATACCTAGAATTGCATCTTGAACATTTAAATTCATAAATAATATTAGATGTTATCAGTTGCAATAGGTTATTATTAAACGTAAAGAAATTTTCTAATCTACTTTCAGGTGTTAAAATAACTTGAATCTATTTATGGATAAACTCCACTAAAAGTTTACGTGTTTATTTTTTCACTAATAATGCGTGTTTATCAGTATTATTGACACTATTTGTTTTGGAACATAATACTTTAGTTGTTTAGAAACAATGATTTCCTCCAAAATAATCATGTATGACGTTGTCCATGATATTTTAGGGAAGGCCATTTTTTAATTCTTGATATTTTCTAGTCCTTTAGGTCAATATTGATGCTTTTTGGTCATCTTATAAGCAAAATGAATCAAGAACTGAAAATAATTAACTTAAAAATATTTTTTTCTTAAATAGGAAAGGGATAGAATTAGAAAATTTAGAATATAAACCAATAAATGTCTTTTTATTATACATTTCACATTCATATTTGTCTTCATTATTATGCACTAATGCATGCAAGAAGGCAAGTTGATGATATTCTTTATGTACTACATTGAACTTTATACTATCATGGCGACTGTTGAGATACTGATTTCCATGTTCAGCATAATTAAAATTACAAAATATCGCCAATTTGCCTGCAATAGTATGTGTGTTTAAAACTTTAAAAACAATCCGTCGGTCATTGTTTTAATGGTAACACAGAAACAAGTTGATTAATGATTGTGCTAATCTCGAACCCATGTATGCACCATCAGTTTGGCCATAAATGGTACAGTTATTTTAATGCCTGCCACACAAGCCAACCCAGTATCTTTTAGTACTGAGCCTAGGATGGGTCAACAGGGATGTCATTCTAAAAACCGGTTATTTAGAGTTATTTAGATAGATCTTAATGGATGAAACTTGGCACAATTTATAAAACGAAAAATAAATAAATAAATAGAAACATGACATGATGAAATCTATATAGATTATACTATAGTGGTACTGTACTGGCCATTACACCATTATTCTTATATTTACAATTTTTTTGCAGGAATGACATTTGTAATTTGAGAACCGCTAGAGAAATCTTGTAGTGCAACATGTATCTGCTTTAACCTCAACACTGCATTTTTGGGCATTACTGTGCCGTTAGTTTCACAAAATATTGAAACTTATGATTCCTTATATATTATTCCAATCCCCATTTTTGAAGATAATATTGCATCCGTTTATCTATGTTTCACTGTCAATGCAGTAATCAATTGACGCATCTCTGATTCAGCCGGTATGTTAAATCTATTGTTATATCTACGAATTGTTTTTCCCTCATCCGACCTGGATCCATGGTTTAGCATAATCGTTACACTTAAACCTTCACATTCACAACCACATCTAGAACATCACAATCACGTTTCATTGCTACATTGTTTTACTTTACATTTACTATTTAACTTTTTCATGTTGGCTCTCATGGTCTCGGGTCCAGTAACGGGTCTGATCCAGCGACTTAGACCTCGTAAATAGTACCCAAACGCCGTCTTTTTGTCTAATCAAAGCAACCCAAACTTTTTCGGAATGACTCATTGTTTTTAGATCTACATCAAGATGCCGGGCTGGCTCATGTAGCAGGTGTTAAACAGAATGTGATTGATAAATATATTTAGAGTGGCAATACTTCTTAACTTATTTTTAAGACCCATGCTATTGGTAAACTTTTTTAGCTAAAGTGTTTCTTTTTCGATGACGAGGAACCAACTTTGAGGCTAATAATGGTTGGAGACGGCTTGAATGGGTAATGAAGAAAAACTTTAATATACATTGTACATTTGCTGTTATGTTAAACTTATATTAAAGTTTTTCTTCATTACCCATTCAAGCCGTCTCTAACCATTAAAATAGTTTCTTTATAAGACTTTTAAAATGAGGTAATATTGTAAATAATATCCTTATTTACACAAGTATAACAGCCGATGAAATGAGTGTGTAGCTATTTACTATCAACGCTTATTGCTTATTTTTCTTTATCCGTTTGTCTGTCTGGTATCACAAGTTGTTTTGAGAAACTAACAGAACCAATTTTGACGAAATTTGATAGAGGAACTCAGGTAGACCCTTCCTCCCTCAAAGATCACATATAAATGGATAAGACATTGGAAGAATGTTTCGAGCTCGGCAGCCATTTAAATTTATCACCTTTATTCCACGACTTAAGGTTAAAAGAGCGAAACGATAGTGAAGTTTAATGCCGCTCGTAGAACAGGTATACTTGCATCCGACGAGCACTTCCCGTGCTACAGCTCAAAACAGTGAAAAGGTCGGTCCAGCCTATATATAATATTATGTTTTAAGCCCGGCATCTTTTCTAGTAATCTATATATAAAATTTCTTAACCTTAAACTCTAATTTCTCTGATTCAAGACGTGTTGGATTTACAAGGTACACAATAAATTACGGTTGTAGTCTTGCAATGTTAATTTTATATGATACACGTAGGGTAGGAATTACACTAAAACTATTTTAATATCTGTTTAACTTAAAATAAATCGAAACTCAGGATACGAATTAAGTCACAATATTCTTACTTTTATCTTATGTATACAAGCAGTATAGAAATTACGCTAGAATGTTTTAGTTATATATTATATTAATGATATATTTATTTGGATCACATGTATATTTATTTAAAGCGTATAAATCAACACAATAATTGTGATATTAGTTAATTTTCTTTTTCACCAAATACGCATGAGAACTATATCTGCATATGAAACTTGTTTTATATAAAACTGTATAGTGTTTTGAGTATAAATAAAATAAATGCATTTTCATATCAAAAACAGGTTTTATCACCAGTCTTTGACTCCTGGTGGTTGCTGTCGAAACACAGTTCAGACTTTACTTAGTGGAAGGTCAATGGTTATATTATTGATTAATATTTGAATTTTATCTTCTAGCTTAACCTGTTTTATCCATTTTATGTATATTTTATAGGTTAGCAGACTGTAACAGTGCCGTGCACAACTACTTATATAAAAGATATATTCCAACCCCTGAATAAGGTACAAGTTGTTCATTTCTAATGGAATCGCCTCAGAAGATTTTGACGACGTGAATAATTTTAGAAATCATTCAAATTTGACAATCGATGCATAGTGTGCACAATATATTATGTTGAAGTTTTGTTGCAATTTTTCATTTACCAGTTACTTATAAAATATGTCATTAGATATGCAAGAAACTCTTACATTACTAGTTGAGTTTTATTTAATAATCAAAACTTCCAACATAATTTGTAAATGATAATTAAGATCGAAAGTTTCAATTATATAAAAGAAAAGGCCAAAAACAGTACGAATTTTATATTCTAACTTGTCATAATTAGGCTGCCACCGAGAATGATTTTAGATAATGATCCAGCGTGAGGCATTCATAACTCATATATTATTTACAATATATATGAGAGAGCAACATTTTTAGACCTGTTAAAAGTTGTTGCTGTTGTTTTTTCTGAGCATAAGCATGCGGTGTATTTGTCTGTTACTTCAAGAAAATGAACCCAAACTATTGATTGAATTGCGTGATAGGGAATCTTCTTGAATACATTACCAATACAAGCTTAGACCTTTGCAATACATACAGGGAAATTTCGCTTGAAACCACCACATTTCTGGAAATCCTAAATAACATTCCTCACTCTAATAATATATTATACACAAACTTTTCAATTCGAGGTTTCGTAGACTAAATGCTGCATCTTTTGGCATTCAGAAGACAGCTCCGGAACGTCGTTTAACCATTGATACCACACTTGAACAAGTTGGAGGGTCCTCTGCCACTTGGTCCTGGATGATCCGTAGCGCATATTATTTCTTCAGTTAAAACAATATACGAATATTTAGTAAAAGTTCCAAATAGATTATAATTAAAGTTTTTTAATATATTGTCTCCATTTAAATGTGCTTCTAATCATTTGTGCTATGTCGATGAGAATATCTGATTTCACCAGAAACATTCTATTCTATTGCCAAACATTTTGCTGATGTTTAGCATGACATCCTAACAATATCACAGTAGACATTTATGACTGATCCGTGACTGGATAATCATATAATCAGAGAAAAATGTTATAAAACAGTTTCATGAAACACACGGAATTATAATATATTATACTTTCGTCATATAAAAACTGATAGATTTGATATTCAGATGGCTTTTAAAATTTCTTGTTTAGCTTTGTTTAATGCAGTCAGATTCAAGTTGAAGCACAATAGTAACTATAGTTTCAAAGTCTATTTTTTAATTCCCTTTAACATTTTAAGATAAATGCTTCACTAAACATCATTGGTCCCTGATTATGGATTGAATACACATCCTTCATAATTTTCCGCCTAAGGGATTCTTATTTAAGTACAATAGTATTTTTTGAACAGTTAAACTAGAGTACAACCAGTTACGCAAGCTACAAAGTATGACCAATGTTTTCAGTAGTTGTTTCCATGCCACTTTTGGCGCACGAACCGCAGGTTGGTCACATCTAAACTTCAACATAACATTTAGATAGCTTCTGACGAAAACAGCAGAGTTTCTGTAGATCCAGACCATTTGTGGATTGTTGTTATACACAACGGCTGTCTTTATTGGATTTGTTAAAGTGGAAATGCTCTGTCTCAGTTGTATTGTCTTTTACATTTTGGGTTTGGGTTTGTTAATCTTGGTGTATCTTAACCCGTGCAAGTCTACTAAATGCTATTTTTTACAGTTAAAAAAAACTCCATGCTTCGCAAGCTATTAAAGTTTTAGTTCCAGAGCTTTCTGTAATTAAGGAGTCATCCAAAGCACAGTAATTTTCGTCACAAAGCGAACAATGTAGACAAAAGAATTAAAAGATAATCTTGCTGTTCAAGTTATGACAGAGATTGTTACATAGATAAGACCCCATACTGTTTAATGTTGCCATAGTTATTCTTAATGATGGATTGAAGATGAAAGGGCACTGATGTTCTACAAATATAAATAAAACTTTACCGATGAAGTCACGTGACCTTAACTGAAGTATAATCACTGGAATAGTAATTGAATGGATTTTTGAGGTCATAGCTATGTTTGATTACGCCAGATAAGGCTTTGAACTTCTACCACGTTTAGATTTCTTTCAGAAGGGTTTATATAATCGTTTTAAACCAACATGTACTTTGATATTATTCTTATCCTAGTTAGATCAGCTAGCATTAGCAAGTCAATGGATGGGTAACTTGGTGAGGGCGTAAAGAACACAAGAGTTTCTTTATTTAAAATTATGTTAAAAACAGGCATGTAAACTAAGGCAATGGTGAGAGAGTTCTTACAAGAATCAATAGTTGTAGCATGTTTGCATAATTACTAAAATTTCATATAGAACAACATATATAGGACGTATTTCTTGATGTTACTCATTCAGTAATTTCCGTTGTGATTCAGCAATTGTTCACTTCGTTTTCATGTTTCTTTTTTAATTGATTTTAATGTACAAACAACCTTGGTCATGATTATATGGTTTGGTTCTGCTTGTTAACTGTTCACCTTTTGTTGTTAAAAAGTGAGTATGAAAAATATTTATGCAGTGCTCAGAACTTATGTCCAATGTTAATAAATTTGGGAAGCCATCCTTGATATCAGTTAAGTAGATAATTAATTGCATGTCATTGCCTCCGATTTCTAAAGAATTCATGGGCCATAGAAAAACTAATTTTCTTTAAGACTATGCTCAAAAGCTTGCTCTCAATTATCTTGGATTCTGTTTCTATGCTACATTAAAATTCGTTAAACAAAAAAAAAATTACATTATTTATCTGGAGTACTTGTTCAAGCACCCGGGACCTAAGGAAAAGCCTACATATCTGTACAATTCTTAATCATATGTAGTTAATTTTTTAATCTTTATTTAGATACTTGTTATCAAGAGGAAGGTCGTGCTTGGAACTTTCTTAGAAGTGCCAGTAGTTAGGGAGGCATTATGTGGACGGAAATGTGACGTCATATGTAATAAATATGGAAATTAATAATTAATTAACTAACTAATTAGATGTATGCAAATGAATAGTTAATGATTTATTACTTACAAGTAATTAACTGTCTCTTTTAACTATAGCATATTAGGTAACAAACCGCTGTAAGTGCTATAGTCAATCAAGCAGACAACAATAGTATAAGCATTACATCTACTTCAATACAAAAACTGCATGACAATTTTAAATTAACCAATGATGGAGTATAGTGTAAACTGAGTCATTTCTAATAACTATATACATATGTATCAAATAACTACATGCACATTGGTAATTTCATGGAAAAGTATAGAAGGTGGGTGGGGCACTCGTCAAGGGTTGGAAAATATATTTCTTTTTCCCAGTGAATACAGTTGTAAGACTTTGTATAATACATGTCAAAAGGGCACATAGATGTACATTGGCATCTAGACATTGCAAGCTTACATGTTTACAATCAGCTCCTGCTAAAGTGGAGATTTTCCATAGCGCGTGGATTGTATGACAAGTTTTCTAACGTTAAAAATATTACAGAGGGGATATTTACTTGATGTCTATAAAAGAAAGAAAACATAAGTAAAATATGTAAAAATAATAAAACTTAAAATGTATAATTCAAAATATTTATATAAATATTGTTACCAATATGAGAAAATCTTACCCATGCTTCATCTATGTCGGACACTTATTTGGGTCCTGGGGAAGCCTGAAAGCAAAGAAATGAATCACATAGTAAATAACTCAATTGCGAAAATATATAAATCTTCAATTCATATCGTTCGAATCAGATATCGAAATCAACTTACCATATGGACATATAGTGGCTGTGGTCGCATGTCGAACTCATTATCGGAGATAGACAAGACCTGTATAAAGAAATACCAAATGAGTAGAAATGAACGAAGACTATAATTGAATAACATTCAATAACATTATATAAGAGAAAAAGAAACCTTAAATACTACTATCAACAAACGTGTTACTATCATAAACAATCGAAATTATATTGGTGTTTTCCATAGTAAACAGATTATTCGACACGAGCTGAATGTTTCCTATATTTGCCAAGAAGATTTCTTGGTTGTAGAATGAACCTACGTTGGTTTGGGCATTACAGTAGGCTGATGATACATGACTGTATGCAAAATAACTATAAATATACAAATTCTAGGAAATTGAGCAATATGATATATATATATGTATATTATATGGAATTGAAAACAGCTAAAAATCATCCCTGTGATGTTAAAAAAGTGTGTTTCCGTTTCCTTTGGAATTGAACTAAAAAATTAACTATTGAGCGAGAAAACGTTAATCGGATTTTAGCATCGTGTAAGTTCGCACAGAACAAATAACTTACTTCACGAGAAAAATATATAATGTATGATAATTCCGAAACATTGCAGGAATCACTGGTGACAAAAAATATATAATGTATGATAATCCCGACTCACTGCAGGAATAACTGGTGACAAAAAATATATAATGTATGATAATCCCGACTCATTGCAGGAATAACTGGTGACAAAAAATATATAATGTATGATAATCCCGACTCATTGCAGGAATAACTGGTGACAAAAAATAAATAAAATCTTGGGCCAGTGCAGTCATCACAGATAACAGATATTTACTACTTCGCAAATATTGTAGTCAAGAGGATAGGTCTAATTGTACATTCAGACTTAAAATAGTGTATAGTAAATGAATGAAAAGAAATAACCTATAATTGGTTTAAACTAACTATCATTTGATGGGATAATGTGTCCATCAAAGGAAAGTAAGGAGAAAAGTGTTAGTAAAAAGGTGTGATATTTGACACGCCACATTCATATAATGATTTTAACTTATAAAGTATTAAACTTTCTAGAATGTATAAAGATTAATTATTGAAATGAAAAAGTAGTAAATCACAATAGTTGTAAAATATTTTTTTTTTACTTTATTAATTGTCATACATACATTGTTTTCAACCTTTGCTAACTGTTGCATTAATAAAATGCAGAACCAAAACAGACTGATTTTTTTAGAAAAACATTTTCTGACTTAAATATTAATTGACAATTAATACAAAAATAATATTCTTGCAACTTGTTAACACATTAACAATTAAATCGTAATAAATGACATATTAAATAAATATAACATCTTTGATTGATACCTATAGATAGAGCCACATACGAACCAAACGAACGTATATAACAGTATGATAGCTTATATTTAGCAGCTAAAACAACCTAATTTCTTGGAAAAAGTGCACTGACATCAATGGTTTGGATATTATTACATGAGTATTAAATAACCTTAATTAACAAAGGTTAATTAGATAATAATTAGTTTCATTTTGCATATTCTTTAAATACATACTTATAAACTTGCATATTAATCAATAAATTAATTAATTATCTGTAAGTAATAAATCATTAATTATTCATTCGTATACATATTGTTAGTTAATTAATTAATTATTAACCTTTAATTAATTTGTATATTAATGTATGACGTCACACTACCGTCCTCATAGTGTCCCCCCTCCAACTACTAGTGTCTTAAATGATAATTACAGTTTTTTTACAGTTCTTTCAACATTAATATACGTTTTTAAAAATGATATCAACTACTTAAACGAACTTGAGAGACGAAATTACTTACTCGTGGTGGAAATTGTAAGAAAAGAACTTGTTCAATAGTAGGAAATAAAGAATATTTTTCATTTCTATATTCTTATGTTAGTAGTCCTAATTTAGAAACGTTTTTTGCTGCTAAAATAGCACACGTCTTCTATAGTTTCATAAACGCTATTGTATAATCCAGCTTAGAGACCTTAAACCAATAACAAATATTTCTGCCAATAATTCATATATATTTGTAGTATTGCATTTCCTTCCTTATGGAGTTATATTTTGTCGGTAACTGCATAATACAATATTTTTCTATATTTATCTTCAAAATGTTTTCAACGGATTAGCGCAAACTTCTGTAAATGTATCACTTTTGTGCAGATGTGTAGCCATACTACATCTAAATAAGACACAGCACCATAATTTCTTCCTTTCTATACACGATTGAAGTTCTATTTCACATATCACATAGTTCTGTTATTATGCCACATGTGAACAGAGTGTTTTTATACTTCAAATGCGTCTTCTGTAAAATATATACACACACACTGCTCTATTTTTTGTATCTGGGAATGAAACTATCCTACGAAATATGTGAATTAACACAAAATGCTACTTTTCTATAAGAACATTTTCAACCACCATCGTTTAACCCATGACGGTTTTATGTTGAAGTAAACTTGAAAATACCTTTATTTCAGTGGATAAAATCTTACTTCATGATTTAGAATTATGTTCTAACTTTTTTCTTAAGTTTTTAACAGACTAGATATTTCCCGCTAAAAAAACACTTAATCTGTGACTCTTTGGCTATACTGATCCACCAGTTGGGTCAGATAAGTGTAAAACAACTGTAGTTGCCATCTACACTTCTGCTTTAGTTGGGCAAATTGTACAAATAAGTCGTATAGGAAGATGACAGTGTTTTCAGCTTAGGTATCTTTTTGTAACTACCATTCACTTAGGAACTTAGCAGACCCACCAGAACTGACTCAGATAGGGGTTTAATAAGCAATTCCAACAACTCTGATCGTTACACCCGACTTCTTCAAGGCTAGATCTATAGTTTGCACCATTTATATTTGTTTTTAGGGTGCAGTACCCGATGTTCTCAGATCTATTTCCAGTTCTACTTTGCAACATTTTTTTTCACATTTATACATTTTTGAAGTTCTATTTCTCATAACAGAAGCTTTTGTTATTACTTCACATATGTACACTTCAAAGCGTCTTCTGGAAATAAATGTATACTTCTGTAATTTTTATACATGTTAGTGTGTAAACATATCTTATGAAAATGTCATTATGTCAACATGATACACTTCTGTCTAGGTTTGTAATGACCATCAGTATTCATACACTACGCCTCGTGTATTTTTTGGGGTGTTAGTTACATTTGATGTTCTTGTATCAAAAGGCTGAACAGTCCTTTTCTTTCTAGGTGGAGTAACTCTTGTTCGTTCTTTCTTTCTTCACCTTGCTTGCTGATGACGAGTTCACCTTTTCCTTAAAGTGGATCTTTCCTTTGTTACTTGTTCTGTATTTTGACATTTCCTTCTTTGCTGAAGGACTGATTTTCTAGCTTCATCGCATTAACACCTCTTGCCTGTCCTTTTTTTTTAAATGATACTGTGGAAATACTCACACCAGTGTTTCTTTCATCCTGCTACTTTGGTGAAGTTGATAATGGTTTATAGCGTTATAATGTACACTGGCTGTTTACACTTCTGAACATTTTGATTGTTTATTGCCCTGTATATTATTGTCCATCTTAGAGTTTAATTATTTTATTGTTCTGGTAAGTTGATGAATTTTTCAGTGTAAACGAATAAAAGACCAAAACCATTTTATTAACGGTTTTCCTTTGCAAATTTTTCCCTTTCTTTCCTTATTCTCTTATGCATATTATTGATCATGGTTTAATATATGGTTAAACTGTCTGAATTAGAATTTCGAAAATACTTTATTTCCTTTTTGAAACAAAGATTTCTGCAAATTTTCAAATTTTCTCTCTTACACATAACACTGTGGAGTGTTTTTCTTGGTCAGACAGAATATATTGTGTGTCAAATTTAGTGAGGATTCCTCTAATAAAATAGCCTATAAAATGTTCTTTTCACTTAGATATTGTTTCTTCCTTTATAATTCTGCTTAATATAAGTAGCATACATTTTCACTGTTTTAATTTTCACCACAATGTTTATAAAATGTCTCGCTTTCGTCACATAATTATTGCAATCTTTGGAGTGAAATGGAAATTTTGTTTTGTTTATCTTGTATCGTTATGATTGTTCTTGGAGATATATATATTATTTTTTCTTTTAATTTATTTTCTGTCATTATCTGCCATTTACCAACTGGAACTGGCTCTTTCTTACTATGAACACAACTGTCTGTTGAAGTAAAAATGTATTTGTATGCTATCTTTCTCTTAACTTATTTTTGATCCTATGTTAAAAACATCTTTTTCATGCAGGATTATTACGAGTGTTGTAATATACCTTAAATTAACTGCTAAGACTGATCCTTAAAACGAGATTAAGTAGATTGTTCACTTAATGGGTATGTTACAGTGCAAGGAATGGAATGTTACTATCTTTTAGCTGATTATAGAAATGTTGCTTATGCTTTTTAAGATTGTTTCTGTTTGCCATATCTTTCAATGGTCGCACATCTCTCTCTCTAGTTTGTTGTGGGGATCTGGAACTTTCCTCTGAGTCTCTTTTTATGATGAGGCACTTTCTCCTGTTTGTCTACGGTAGCTTATCATCTGGGAGCAGGAACTCTAATATTTTCTCTGACTGTACAGGACTTTTAGCAAGTTGTTTATGTTGATAGCTTGTGTTTCCTGCTGCCTACAAATATACATGTGTGTGTGTGTGTGTGCATTTAAAATTACAATAAAAATCAATAAATTTTCCAAATAACTGACAAACTAATAAAAAGTATATTGAGAAGTGTTATTTGTTGCACGTGTAATATATAATACCGGATGCACTTTAGTGAAATACCGAATCGAACTTGTAAAATCACGAGCAGTTATTATATGGAGGTATCATACCTCACGGAATAAGAGTTTCTGATCTAGATGCTGTTTAACTGGCTATTTTGCTTTTTATTGAGAGCTCTGACATAACTAACTACCAGTAGTGACTTTCTCTTACAGTGCGGTATATTTCTAGTGACTTCTGGTGCTTTATGAATGAAAACAAAAAAGCTTCAAGGCCAGGATATGAGTCATTGTTGTGTTCATTGTTGGTCTCGTTGTTGCCTTCTACATACTTTATTGGAAGACTTCTGGTTTAACCATTGTCATAGTGACACTTTTGTTTAATATTGATAAAGTTTTGTTCTGTTATATATGAATACTGAATCTCGTACTACAGTGAACCAGTTTGTCTCAGAACCAAATAGGGTCAGGTTTAGAGACAATATGAATACTACTGAAAGGCAAGGACCCATTCAAAAAAACGGATTCTCTTTTATTTTGACATTATACACAATCTCCTGCCACACGTCGATCTCTGATAGTTACAGAAATGCATTGTCAAAGTTTGATGATGTTTCTTCCCAGCATCCTCATATTACAGTTCCATTGTTTAACCATTTCAGAAGCTGATATTTGGCAAATATGTTTTTGGTTGTGTGTTCTCTATCTTAATCTCATGGACTGGTGTTTAAGTTTTACTACACCAACTGTGTGAAACAGTTTTGCAAAAAAAACATTTATTGCTAAATCAGTGTAAACTTCTGGTCGTACACACATTGCACCTAATAATAATATTAGCGGCAGGTGTATTGTGATGTTGTTTCAGCATTAATGTCAAAGTATCATCCAAGTTGGTATAGTAATCAATGTGACCGAGACATCTTGATTATTTCATTCTGCCTCAGGTAACAGTCAATAAGGTCTGTCTATACTCATCCACTACGAAGGCAAATTGACTTTTCATGTTATATTTGATGTACTATTTCTTTCTCATAATGTCATGCTCTATGACACAGAAACTACAATTTAAGCTGGCTAAGGTTTAGAACATTTGAAAGAGTCTAAATTTGATGACTAAGAACCCACTTTTTAGAAAATAAAAGTTTGAAGACAGTTTGAATGGGTAATAAAGATCACTTTATTATAAATGTACAACGTTTCAACAAGATTATTACATAATCTCGAAAAGTTGTGAATTTATAATAAACTTTTCTTTATTACACATTCAAGCAAGCCATTTCCAAACTTTATTTTAAAGAGTTCCTCTATTCCAATGTTATGAAGTAATTTCAACATATTTCACTTCTTAAGTTTATATATAACCAGCTTCTTCAATGACCTTAAGGACTTAAGGATGACAACAAGGAATGATAACGAAGGCATAATTCTGATAGCAAATTCTATTTTGTGGTTATGGTTTATTGTTCCTTCTATCGTTTCGTTATCTATGAAGTTTTAGTTACATTAAAATGCTACCTCACCTTCTAGCAGATCACGTTTATTTTGAGTAAATATGAAACTTACGCCAGTTTCCCTAGTGATGACGTACATATATTATTAATGTTGCAAAAGATTATGTAAATTTATGGTCATATGAGACATACTCTCGTGACCTAAGCAGTGAATAAATATCCTACCATAAGATAGTTAGTGAACGATATAGTTAGTGAATTATAGCTGTTTGTCACTGGACATTGTTTTAATTATAAAAAGGTGATTTTCGAATATTGTGTTGTTGTTTTTGAATTAGGTTTTTCTTCTTATGGTTTTTTTTCCTGATTCTGTTATTTGAGATAACTCATATTTTTATGTGTTATTGTTCATTAATATTAGTATCAAGTCCTGGCGAGACACGTATTTATTAACTGTGTTTTTAGAAAGTGATAAATTTTATTCTAAGCATTGTTACAGTTTAATAAATTATTTTTGTTTTTTGTGGTTGAACCCTAGATGTAGCAGCGTGTTATTATAGTCCGTTACAATATATATATATATATATACAGTGATATAACACTATTCTCAAACCTAAACATTTTTCATACTAGGCCTAAAATCTCCAAGACTTAGTAATTTGAGGGGAAAACGAGTTTCACCTTGTCTTTCCAACTTTAACTGGGTTTCTTGGTTGAGATATGGTATCAGTCTTGAGTCTGACTAGCATTTCCGATGGTTAGTTGTATTAGTACTCCAACTAGTATCTGCTTTACATTTCTTGAATCTGGCTCTGTATGAAAAGGCAAGCTTCAAGTGGCTCCCTTGAAAAGCTCAGGATTTACATGTTGGTTACTAGGAAACATTTGACCATAAGTACGTACTTGTGTAGCCTTGTACAATATATGAGTTCGGAAGCATGTACACTGGACTTGTAACAACACTGTACACATGACTGTATCAGTGGCAAATGTATTTAAAATAAACGGACAACTAATCAGAGCTAAGTATCAGTATGGCAAATAGCGTAAATTAAGAGTTCTTTTAGTTGCAGTGACCTCCTTTTATTGCCTTTTATCGTAAGTTATCCACAATTATTACACTTAATTGTTGTTCCGAGTTCATAATTCTATCTTAAGATAGTCTGAGAAGCAGCTGGTATTTTATTGGATATCAGCTGTATTTTGTCTTCTGTAACCAAACTCATAACTAATTGCTCAGATATTTTTGATGCAGAGTGTTATGTTTAGCAATAAACTCAGTTTCTCTTGTATTTAAATATTACTAGAAATTTTAATTTATTTGTTTTTGTCTCATTGTGAGCTCCTGAATAGCTCCTGGTTAGTAATTTGGTTGCGGTAACAGGTGCTAATTAAAACTATCTGTTTATATACTGCCCTTTACCATCGCTTCTGTCTCCGACTCATTGTTTGCTACGTAGAGGGAGGAGATGAGTATTAATTAATTTCTTACAGCAACTGTGTACATTGTGAATGTTATAACATATTATTGTTGTTTCTTTTGTTTGGCCTCAGCCACGTCCAAAAAAAAAAAAATATATCAGTGGTCCAGGTAGATAAGCAAACATTTCACCTAGAAAGGTGCTATATTGTATCCCTAGTCTTTGTGTACGTTTGTGTGTGTGTGTGTGTGTGGTTGTAGCTAAAGTTTTTTAACCCCTTAAGCCCCTATTATCTGTTAATGATCCTCATTGAGCAGTGCACAATTGATTTTTCAGCTTAATAGTGCAAGATATAAATTAAATTGCTTCCTCTACCCTAGGTAGCGTTTTATCTTTTAAGTGAATCTAAAACTTCAAAGATTCCGCTCTAGTGACCCTCTATTTCTTTCAGAGGCCCTAAGGACTGTATGTCCTCTTTCGGCTTCTGTGTAAGTCTCTGCCGACTTCCATCTATATATCTCTAGCCCTAAACAAACCTAGACAACATAAAGTTCATTACATAAAATTTAGATCCTTGTAAACAGATTTTTTCATTTTTATGGTGTGATATGACTTATCACTTTGCTTATCAACAAAGAAGATATAAATCAAAGGCGAGTTTCTCTGTGAGACAGTAAACACACTGGTTCATGAACAACAAATAATTCTTTATCTACTGGTTAATATAGTAAATATGCAAGACGAGTTTCTTTGTGAAACAGTGAATACATTGGTTCATGAAAAACAAATAATTATTTTTCCGAAACTCGTCTTGCATATTTACTATATTAACCAGTCCAGTGTATTTACTGTCTCACAAATTTCATGAACAACAAATAATTCTTTATCTACTGGTTAATATAGTAAATATGCAAGACGAGTTTCTTTGTGAGACAGTAAATACACTGGTTCATGAACAACAAATAATTATTTATCTACTGGTTAATATAGTAAATATGCAAGACGAGTTTCTTTGTGAGACAGTAAATACACTGGTT